>NC_142944.1:53675511-53700511 GCF_046866305.1 Octopus bimaculoides
CCATCATCGACCCTGTCATATCACCGACCTCTTCACCTGCACTTCTAGCAATGTCATCTACTGCATCTTTTGCTCTCTCTGCCCCTCTCTATACATCGGGCAAACGGGACGCCGCATGGTTGACCGGTACTCGAAACACTTCCGAGACATCCGACTCGGCAATGACACCCCAGTCTCGCGCCATTTCCGCTCTGCCGGTCACCCTTTGCAACACCTGTCTGTGTTCGGATTGTCTTTGCACAGCGGGGGGGGGGGCGTCCGAACTCCCGTCTTCGCTGTGAACAGGAATTAATCTTCTCTCTTCGCTCCTTTGCATCACATGAGCTCAACTCTCCTCCCCTCTTCATCTAACCCTCTTCCCCTCTTCTCTCTTCCTCTCACACCTACTTCCTCCCACTTACCTCTCCTCTCTTGCTCCGACTCCTTCTTCTCTTCACTTCTACTCTCCTTCTCTCTACTCTTCACTCCTACCCACCTCCTCCCTTCCCCTCCCTTCATCCAACCCCACCTTCTCTATCCATCCCATCCCATCCCACCCACCCCATCCCTTACATCCATTCCCACATACCCCATCCCATTCCCACAACTTTATTATCTCCCCTTCCTCCTAGCTCTCATGTGTGACCCCTCCGTCCGGAATTCGCCATGATAGATCACTAGCCACTACACATTCTTTATTCTCTCTCTGTGTTTCTTTCTGTGTTCCTTTCTGTGGAAGAGCGTTTTCACTTCCCGAGCGTCAAACTAATACATCGTTTGCTGTCTACACCACCTGCGTCTTTTGTTTCTTTTTGTGTGAATTCGTATATGTTTCATCCCTATATGATTCATACCTAGTGAAACCTCGAAAGTAGTAAATTGTCCAAACGAGGCGCAGACCGCAAGCTACACTTCAGGTCAAGCGTTATCTTGACATTTCGATCGAATCCTCAATGAGTTAACGCTGGCTCTCTTAACGACAATATAAACTTTATATAAACAAGGTAACATTTCCTGAAGAGTAGCTTGCGGTCTAACCCTCATTTGGATAATTTCCTACTTCCGAGGTCCCGCTAGCTATAAATTATATTTAGTCTGGATTTTATCTTCTCCATTCCTCAATTTTTTAATGTTTATTCGCATATCAAACAACGCCTGTAGCTAACCGTGAACCATGAAATTAACTGTTTTCATCTTACTTTGATACGGGTAACATTTACAACCTTCTGTAGCAATGAACCACTGCTGTTCCTAAAAGTTGTTTTCTTATCTGTTCCACGGATTACTTGAAGCTCACCAAGTTCCTACGACTTGATCGTTGGATCCTACACACACACACACACACACACACACAAGCACACACACACACACAAGCACACACACACACACACACACACACACACATATATATATATATAGGTTTGTGTCATACATACATACATATGTGCATATATACATACAGAGAGGTAGATAAATAGATTGATAGAGAGGGAGAGAGAGGTAGGGAGAGAGAGACAAATAGATAGATGGACAAACAGACAGATAGATAGACAGACAGACATATAGACAGGCAGATAGATAAATAGACAGACAGATAGATAGATAGATAGAGAGTGCGAGAGACAAAGTGAGAAAGATATATACATACATACACACACACACACACACACATATATATATAAGTAGAGAGAAAGACAGACAGACAGACAGACAGACAGACAGACAAACAGACAAACAGGCAGACAGACAGACAGACAGATAGATAGATAGATAGATAATATATATATATATATATATATATATATATATATATATATATATATATAGATAGATAGATAGATAGATAGATAGATAAGAGTTATACATATATATCGACCAATAATGTATCGGAAATTAATGCTTCGTGTATATTTATGTGTTTTTTTTATGCCTCTGTGTTTGTCTATTCACCTTTGCGTTTGTACGGGGATGAATCTGTCTGATCGTCTCTTTTGTCAGCGCGTTGGTACCTACAATTCCGTCTCACCGTCTCTTTGTTAGAAATCACCAATTGTCTGACTACAACACATTTTCTCCAATATCTCAGTTAGGTGGCCAGACATCCCTTCTCACCAACCCCACACCCTTATGGCCACGTCATTTGAATTTTTGAAGAAACCTCCTCCCTTTCATACTTCCTTATTATTGAGTGTTCACCGCTGACATAGATAGTCGTGCGATAATGTTCGGTTGACTTGATATGTATTCCCTTATTGCTTTATATCTATAATCTATTTATGGATTTTTCTATAATTCGTAAACGATTAAATCTTTTCTTTGAATTTTTTTTTTCATTTATTTATTTCCCTTTCGTTTTCTTTTTCTTCTATTTTTTTTTTTTTTCACGCTTACGAAATTTTCACTCTTTTATTCACACTCTCGAACCAATACTAAAACTGCGAAATTTCCAGACTGATTCTATAATTACAAAAGGAATAAAATAAATAAATAAATAAATAATGATAATAATAATAATAATAATAATAATAATAATAATAATAATAATAATAATAATAATAATAATAGTAATAATAATAATAAATAAATAAAAAGACTATTTACTCGCAGGTTTTCTTTTTTATTGCTACATGCTAATAAATGTCTTTTATAAGCTAATAATGCACTGTTATCTATTTGATGTCCTGACGATAATATCAGTGGAATATCCTCAATAATCGTAGACACACAATATCATGAACTGTGCGAGCCATGTCATTATATGTGAGTGTGTATGCGCGTCTGTGAAATGCATCCGTGTTTGGAATGCGTCCGTGTGTCTAAGAGTATGCGACGAAAGAGTTTACAGTGTATGACATTGCATTAATTCTAACTTCTACTGGCACAAGACCTGGGACTTGTGTGGGGGTAATGAGACTAGTTGATTACATCGACCCCTGTACTTAATTTTTTACATCGACTGGTACTTAATTTTTTTTCTCCCGAAATAATGAAAAGGAAAGTCGACCCCAGTGTAATTTTTAACTCAGATTATAAAACTAAGACTTTTGTCAGGGGTGCTAACGATTCTGCCAGTTATTCGTCTTGTAGTGAGTTAATAATTTATTCGACAATAGACGCAAAACTTGAAATTTGGGGACGGTGCAAGATACATTGACACTCCCACCCACTGCTCAACTACTGTTTCTTTGATCCTGAAGGGGTGAATGACAAGGTCAATCTCGGCAGAATTTGAACTCAGAACGCATAGGCAAAAGAATGTTGTGTTAAGATAAAAACAAAAGAGAAAAATACTAAAATTTGACGCCAACCTCTGATGAAGCTACAAGATGTTATCCAGGCACTCAACTATGAGTCCACTGCATCTCATAGCGGAAACAGCTGTAAGGTAATGAAGTTCATAATATAATCATTTATTCTTTTGTCATCTCATTTTCATATTTCTTTTCTTATTTCCGTTCTAACACTTCGTTCTACACCAGATTATTAGATGGATTTCTCAATTATTATCCACTTAATCACATGTGATGCTTCGTTATCTTTCAAACTACATACGTAGCAAGCCAAGCTTACCCTTATGTCGGAAGGAGGCTATGTGATTGGCATAGCCATTTTTAAATTCTCCTTCACATAATCCAGTATAGCTTACATTTCGTCAGTGTGGAATATTTGTTTTATTTATTCTTCCCGGCTGTCGTAATAGTCACATTTCTGGTATAACAGTAACTGAAAGTCTTGTAGTAAGAATGTTTGTGGGAAGTGCTTTGAGTTTCTGAGATATCTTGTTGTTTTTTTGTTTTCTTTCATATTACTCTGATACTGGAAATATTGTGATCTTTCTTTGAGCTCACTTTGCTTCAATCATCATTGTAATTGTAATGGTCCAGAACATTATCAAAATGTTTAACATTCTTTAACATTCTTTAAGATTAGTGTTTATAGAATATATATGGTAAATGTAACTTTTTAAACATTTCCTGTAAGGATGATATTAACCAATCTTTAAGTCTAAACTTATGACTAGAAAGTTTACTGAATTTTTTAAATAGAGACACAGTAATTCCCTTTATTAGAAAAGGTGAGTGTTGAGCGACTTCCAGGAGATTATATTCCTGGAGGAGAATTAGGAGTATGATCAGCACAGAGAAGTGACACAAGTGTCTCGGATTTACATGGACGTAAACAATATTCGGATATTGACATAGTGATAGCATATGAAAAGCAGCGGCTAAAAACAGCATATTTGTTATTTGTGATATAACGAGTTGTTAAAATGTGTTGGTGAGTGATGTCTTGCCAGTCCAATGAATGGCTTTTTTTATGTTGCAGAATAAGGTGTTTGTAACGTTACTTTAACGAGTATTGCAATATTCCGATGAGTGGGATAACGAGGAAGTTGTTGGCATCTGTTTCATTGTCCAGATTGGAAACTGCTACCCTGAAAAGCATTAGCGCTGCCCTATCTTTCTGACTATGCTATAAAGAAATTTTTGTGGTAAGAATGCTTGTGTGGGAAATGTTTCTGAATTTTTAAGCTTGTTACGTTATTGGACGCCACATTTAAAATGAAGGTACCCTACAGGCTTTGAATCAAGAAATCTTATTTTTGTTTTCTTTAGTTTTATTATGGTGCTAAAAATATTGTGTTCTTTCTTTGAGCTCACTTTGTTTTCATCATCTAGAATATTATTATGATCTAGAATATTATTAAAAGATTAACATAAAGTATCATAAAAATGAGCTAAAGTGTCTTTTAGGAGGTCTTTGCATTCATGGATTATGGAACTGTAAACGGAGAAAAGTTTCTCAAAGCACTCGTTCAATGTTCGAATACATCTAATTTGTGAAGTTATTTGTGGATTTATTTACGGAATTATCACGTGTCATCTGGATCAGATCATCAATTATGTGAGATGCTGGTAAGAGGGAAATTACGTCATTGTATATTTTGAGAATATTGAATGATAGCGGGAAATATGGCCTCCAATGTTTATACTGTGCTGAACATACATCAGTACGCCCAAGGACACGATTCTATGAGAAGGTAACTACATCTTAATAGACGTACACGGGATTTCGTCCGGCTGATTCACTGGAACAAGAGAATTCTTATTCATTATACGTCTCTATGCTGGGTTTTTTTTTTTTGGTTACATATTTGTTAATATGCTTTTAAATCAGTTTAAATGCACCTACATGTACAAGGGTTCTTTCGTTCTGTAGTCTTTATATTTTCCTTATTTTTATTTGTGTATCATTATATTTGATAATTCCTCCATTTCTTTCAGAGATACAATATCACATTATTATCTGTTGGCAATAATACTCTTATTATCGGGACACTTTTTTAGTAGACCTAAAAAATCACTAGGAAAAAGTCATCCATCGAATTAGTTTTAATTTGTCTCTGTTGATAGACATATTCAAGAATATGATGGCATTATCGCTCTCTGAATACTTATCATATTTATCAATACCCCCGCCTTGTTTTTATTTCATAATGCTAGTAAAAGTTCCAGTGTGTGAAGACCCAACACTGTCATGCAAATAAATCTATTCTTTTTTTGTAAAGGTTTGGTATTCAGGGCCACTGTGTATGCTTCCAACATTTATTCTGCTTCATTAAATATTTTGAAGAGTTTCTACTAGGAAGGCTTAGAACCTGAGACGCAATCAAGATTTATTCTTTCTTTAATTTTGAGATCTGCTTTACTCAACCACTGTTGCAATTTTTCCTTAACTATTTCCAAAATTTTGATGTTTCCAATATTTATATAATGAGCGAATTATAATATATTTATTCCTTCCCAACGTTTATTTCGTTTGTGCGTATTATTATCTGCTAAGTCACAGACCCTTAAATATTTGTAAGCTTATTCTTAATGAGATACTTTTATCTTTATTATTTATTTAAGATCGGTATTAGCGTTCGCTAATGATATTCTTGTCTTCAGACTTTATTTAGATCATATTGCTAACCTGAATATCATGTCATTTCCGTTCATAAATATGTATATTCTCTCCAGCAGTATTTCTAGTTGTTTAACATTTCCAGCGTACAGCTTCAGGTTGTCCATTTCCAAATATGGCCATATTTCCCGCTATTTATCTATCTTTCTTATCCATCTCTCTCTCTCTCTCTCTCTCTCTCTATATATATATATATATATATATATATATATATATAGCTAGATAGATAGGAAGGGAAATTCTTCTCCTGACGCATTTCAGTTCTAATAGAGTTTGGGTTAGTTTTTAATTCCCCACTTTTTTTCTGTGTCTACAGAATTATTTGCTATCTCTTCATGACATGTTAAATGTATCTGCTTGCTTGTGGTTCTATCCTAACAATGCCACTAATGTTTCTAGAATCCACAAGTGATGAGAACATCATCATCCATTTAATGAAAAACAAAACCCTTCTCCACGTCTGGTGTATTTTAATCTCAGTGATATTGCACTGATATGACTTTCTAAGGCACTCGAGTTTTTAAAGATTTTCTTCATTTTGTCTGATTGATTTCGAAGGGTTTCTTCACTTCAGTGAACCAATTAGATGGCTTTTTTTTTCTACTGCTCTTTCAGCATTTCATTAAATTGTGTAGAATCTTAACACGCCTTGATGCCTTCTAGTTGTTTATTGTTTGTAACATTTCCATAGTGGAATGGCCATCTGTGCTGTTTTGAACTTTTGCGTCCGTGTAGATTCTTTTGCTGCACAAACCTTTCTCCAAATTCTTCCATTTCTCATGCAGTTGGTATTGCATTAATTTCTATGGTATTTTTCATGGTTCTTGATAAAATCATTTGAAGCCGATGTTGAAGTGTTTTGTTCGTGGAATCATTGTTGCTTCTCAAACCAAGAGATTATATGTGATTTAGCGAATGTCACTTGTCTTGTTTTAGGCGTTCTTTCATTCTTTATCGTTCTGTTATTTCGGTCCATTTGTCTGTTGGTCATTAGTCTATAGTCATTCAAATGTTTAACTGTGTTGACTTTTTTTGTTCATTTTGAACGTGTTTTTTTCCATATTCATATGTTTCTACAGTTATTATATTTTTCTTGTTTGATTTGTGTTTGTTACTTCTGCTTCTGATTTGGTTGAGTTTTCATTTTCCAGGTTTTCTCATTTTGCTTTGGGTGGGATGGATTCGATTAAAATGTATCCAAATAAAATAATTTTTAATCTTCAAGGTTCTTCCAAATAGATATTCTAAAAAAAATGTAGGTGGTCAAATATTTAAGAAGGGATGGCCATAGCTGCTGGATATCACACGCTTAGTCCCTTAAGATTATATCAGAGAACATGGGTGAGTAACGTCCACCTATCGGTTAGACATCAGGCTATTAACGTCCAACGTTAACGTTTAGATCTATCAAAATTTTATGTTAATATTGTAGTTTTCGTTTATTGGGGGTTAAATGTGACTGCAAAATATACATGAGGAAAAGAAACGTATTCAATATCAACAAGCTTGCAGCTGATAAGGACTTTGCCCTGCGTAAAATTCGCTCGCGAAAACAAACCAAGAAAAAGATCGTATACACAAACGGTTTTCTTCTCAGCTTGAAAATTTGCGAAATAAATTAGGATTTCGAGCAGGAAATCCTGGGTAGCTGTATCTAACAAGATTCGTGGTTTATATTACAACATTGTAATATTATACATACATACATACATGCATATATATATATATATATATATCTATAGTTATAAAAATATGTCCTGTTTAAATGTAATTTCATTAAATTTCTATATCTTTGTGCAGCTGAGGATTGCTCTGCATTTTACATTTGATGTAATGTTCACATTGCTTAATTAAATGGAGTCGCATGAAACGATCGTACTGCATTAACTTTGGATATCCTTGTTGCTTATTTTGATTTATATATATATACAATGAGTTAAAAATATATAATAAATGCATAAATAGACACAGGTAGTCGCCAACTCATCAGTTATCGGCTAGCGGGTCAACCGTAATTTCGTGCTTAACCGATAATACTGAATACTCTCCTGGTGGCGCCGACGGCAAATGCCGCTGGGAATTGGAGAGCCAAAGAGCAAGAAATATGACAGGAAATGTACAAACAGACAAGAATGTGATACAGACAGTTAACATACAAACGTGGAATAAATGTAATCCAAAACGAAACAAGTAGTGGATGTACGAGAGACAGCGGAGGAAACAAACGGGACTGTGAGCGTTCAAACGAACTGATATAAATAAACGAACAAAATAAGGCCTTAGGGCCACATTGGAGACGGAAATAATCAACGCTGGGAGAATATCCTGATGGATTTAACCGAGAGACAGCAAAAGGTGAATCGAGTGAGCCAGATAGCATATATATATATATATATATATATATATATATATATATATATATATATACACACACACACCTATATATGTATATGTATATATATAGTCAAATCGAACATTAAAAATAACAACAAAACATGTAAAAGAAGTCAAAACGACGTACATAAGAAATGTGTTAGTTTGATGTCCAGTGAAGGTGGAAAAGAGAAGACATTTTTAAAATTTTCGAACATGGCTCTTCGCCAGAAAGAGGAGGTATATGTATATAAATATATACTGCAAATTCATACACACACGCACGCGCACACACACACACACACACACACACACACACACACACACACACACACACACACACACACACACACACACACACACACACGCACACACACACACGCATATGAACAATAATAAATTTCTGAGCGAGATGTAAACAGTAGCAGCATGACATCGTGAAGTATGTTTGCCACCTAAATGTGGTTGACCCATAGGGGACGATGCTACTGTAGTTTATAACCCGGGTCTGTGTGTATCACGCCAGGCTAGAGATGGGAACGATGATTTTACTTCGCAAACACTGATCGGGCAGTGTGTCGTTAACCAGCTGGAGGAGATGTCTTCCTGGGGCTATAAACTACAGTGCCATCATCCGATATGGATCAGCCACATTCAGGTGGCAAATATACTTAACGATATATATATATATATATATATATATATATATATATATATATATATATATATATATATATATATATATATACACGCGTATATATACATCATACATATATACACACATATTTGAACGTGTGTATTTAGATAAATATATATATTTATATAAGAGGTTGTATGTGGGTGAGTGGGTGCAGTGTGAGCGGTTTTGATGGGCAGCATTGTTCTTTGGACCGAGTAAATAATGCTGGCGTTTTGCAAGATCTTGAAGGTCTTGCTGGAAATTGAAGTCCTCAATTCAGATTTTAGCCTATGCATACACTTCATTTTAGCAAGGTCGCGGAAAATATGTAGTATTTCAAATGGAGGAAGATTCAATGTCAACAACTATATCATATATGGCGTTGCATCTACTTTGCTGCAACTCAGTGATTGCCACTTATTCAAGTCAATAAAAGAAAGAAACAGTTGGATATGCAAGTACACACGCACACAATGTGTGTGTGTGTGTGTGTGTCAATGGAAATACTTAAATAGTAACGCCTACGCAAAACTATACACAAACACATGTATGCATAAAAAGTAGATGTTAAAATGATAATAATGTTGATTAATATATATATATATAAATAAATGTGTGTGTATATATTATGTACATATATATATGGATGTATATGTATATATATTTATATATATATATATATACCTACATTCATACATATACATTTTTAGTACATGTATGTATACATATATAAATGTTTCTCCAAACATATTTCTAAGAATATGCATATCTACGCATGTCTGTATACGCACACTCATATGGGCGCGCGCGCGCACACACACACAAACGCACTGGGGTTCGCAACACACACGTAATGCACACATACACACATCTATATACGTTAGAGTGTATGTACCTGTATCTGAATGTTCGGTTGTCAGTCTATGCCAGGGTATACTTTCCTTTTTGGAAACTTTTACATGTTTTGACACACGCATATCTGCAGAATGCCCGTTTATTGATAATCACTTATTTACACATAAACGTGCATGTATATATAGATATATGTATATATATATATATATATATATATATATATATATATATATATATATATATATATATATATATATATATATATACATACACATACATACAAGCATACATAAAACACAAGTTTAAAAGATCTACCAAGATATATATATATATATATATATATATATATATATATATATGTATGTATGCGTATGTATATATATATATATATATATATAGGGAGAGAGAGAGAGAGAGAGAGAGAGAGAGGCATAAGTATGGCATGACTCCCAATATACTGAAAAACATCAACACAATTTTATATACACACATACGCCTGTCCATATACTTAATTCGAAGTGACCCAGGATCGAAATCCAATTTATTCGGTAAAAGCATCGACAATTGAACAATTTACCAAGATTTGCAGAAGATTTTACTGGCGGTGTGTGCGTATAGATGGCGTTGGCGATGCAGGCTACATCAGTGAGTGAGGATGGTCGATGGGTGGAAGGCGGTTGTGTATGATTTCTCAATAACGTACTTTGACCCTCTCTCTCTCTTTCTCTCTTTCTCTCTCTCTCTTTCTCTCTCTCTCTTTCTCTCTCTCTCTCTCTCTCCCTCTCTCTTTCTTTCACCTTCTCTCTCTCTCGCTTTTTTCTCTCACCATCTTTCAGTCTATCACTGTCTTTTTCTATCATTATCTATTTCAATACCTGTAAAGATGGATGGTTGGAATTTTATGTGTTTGGGCAAACTGTTTCTTGTACCACTTATATAAACATACACACACACACACAAACAAATACACACACACGCATATAAATATATATATATATACTTACATATATATATACATACATATATATATATATATATATATATATATATATATATATATATATATATATATATGTATATATATATATATACACATAACACATATGTGTATGTAGGTATGTAGGTGTATATATACATGTGTATATATGTGTGTATTTATATATCAATCTATATATATTGATATGTATATATATATATATATATGTAAGTATATACGCATATTTATATACATATGTACATGTATATATATATTTATATATATATATATATATATATATATATCACTTTGCTTTACTTGATAGCATATATATATATATATATATTTATATGCATATATGTTTATGTATGCATATATGTGCATATATATGTGCGTGTGGTGTGTGGGTGTGTGGGTGTGTGTCCCTGTGTCTATGCATATGCGTATATGTGTGTGTACGTGTGTATATTTTATACAGATGTGGGCTACTCCATGCATACGTATACACGTATAAACATTTGTAAAGGCATATGTATATCACACGCGCGCACGCGCACACACAACATACATACCCGCATATACATTCAGACGTGTTCATTTATACTCATACATTGATAAAGGGTCTTTGTGTGTGTGTAGGGGTGTGTGTGTGTATGTAGGTGTGTCTCTGTCTGTGTGTAGGTGTATGTGTGGGATTTGTTGTATGTGTGTGTAGGTACTTGTGTGTGTTTAGATGTGTGTGTGCGATTTATTGTGTGTGTGTGTGTATGTCTGTGTGCGCGTGGTTTGTTGTGTGTGTGTGTAGGTGTATGTGTGTGTGTCTTTGTGAGTAGATGTCTGTGTGCGTGCGATTGTGCGTGCGAGCGTATTTCTGTGTTATATGCCTTTTTCTATATTTCTGGTTGTTTTGTGTTTTACTCCGAGTTGAAGAAGAAATTGATTGTCGCGTCGGCCTTAAGTACTTTGGTTCAGCTTTCCAGAATTTTTAAACTTTCTATCCTCCTCTATCATCCACCCACCACCACCACCGCCGCCGCCACCACCACCACCACCACCACCACCACCATCACCATCACCACCACCACCACCACCACCACCACCACCACCACCACCGCCGCCACCGCCACCACCACCACCACCGCCACCGCCGCCACCGCCACCGCCACCGCCACCACCGCCGCCGCCACCACCACCACCACCACCACCACCACCATCACCATCACCACCACCACCACCACCACCACCACCACCACCACCGCCGCCACCGCCACCACCACCACCACCGCCACCGCCGCCACCGCCACCGCCACCACCACCACCGCCGCCGCCACCACCACCACCACCACCACCACCACCATCACCATCACCACCACCACCACCACCACCGCCGCCACCGCCACCACCAACACCACCGCCACCGCCGCCACCGCCACCGCCACCACCACCACCGCCGCCGCCACCACCACCACCACCGCCACCACCACCACCACCACCACCACCACCGCCACCACCACCACCACCACCACCACCACCGCCACCACCGCCACCGCCAACACCAACCTTAGCATTAAGAACAACAATAAAGCACACACACACACACACACACACAACTATTAGTAACGACCAAACCACAATTGCTATTATTACTTCAATCGTCATCGTCATTGTCGTCGTGACCGCTATCAACAGTATCATCCACATCATTACCATCATCATCACCACCGTCATTATCATCATCATCACCACCGTCATTATCATCATCATCAACATAGTCGTAACGTCGACTTCAAAAGCACATCGTCAGTATCATGCATCACCACCACCACCACCACCACCACCACCACCTTAATCATCATCATCATCATCATCATTACCACCAACCCCACCCATCATCGACGTCGTCAATATCACCTTAATGATCAACACCACCGCTACCACCACCACCGCCGCCACCAACACTACCACAACCAATACCACCACCACTACTACCATCATAGTCGTCGTCGTCATCGTCGTCATCGTCGTCAGCACCACCACCACTACCACCACCACAACCAACACCACCACCACTACTACCATTATCGTCGTCGTCGTCATCGTTGTCACCACCACCACCACCACCATCATCTCCAATATCGCGAAGAGCATCACCATCTCCATCACTTCCACCACCGACGGCCATTTTTAGCCACCAGCGCCCTCTCATTGGTATCGATTAAATAACCTTTTTATATCTACACGTGTAGCACCACACATGCAGTGCGTATTACATAAACGCCCTCATGTTGCAAATATGCACGTGCATCACGATAGCTTGGAACATGGGGCGCACACATAAATTCACACCCCCCCCCACACACACACACGCATCATATTATAGAGAGTGCAACACAGTCGCGAGCAAATATACACGCACGGACATTTACGAGTGTTATCGAATACAGTCGCACGCGGGTTTATATATATATGCAGGGAGCGACACAAGCACAGCAACAAGGAAATAAACAAAACAAAAATCAAAGAAAATAAAGGTGTTTATGCGAGTGAGTGAGTGAGTGAGTGAGTGTGCGTGCGTGCTCGTGCCTGCTCGTGCCTGACTGCGTATGTATGCAAATACATGCGTCTTTGTCTGTGAGAGTGTGCACATTCACGTGTGTGCTCTTATATACATATATATTTATTTATTTGTATTTTTATGTATATATACATGCATACATACATACATATATATGTGTATATATATATATATATATATATATATATATATATATATAAATGTAAGATCCAAGGATCGAGGTGTAGGGAGAAAGTGAGGTTCAAGCAATCCGTAGAAAATATATAAAAACAACTTTCAAGAACAATAATGGTTTATTGGGGCGGAAGGTTGTGGATTTCTTTTTTCCGTATCGCAGTACGATAAACTGAAAAAACTATTTTATTTTTCACGATAGGCAGCCAGAGTTGTCGGGCGTGCGAATAAAAGTGCAAGGGTTAAGGAATGAAATAGATTGATATTCTGGCTTCATATGTTTTATAGCGAGCAGAACCTCAGAAGTGGTACTCTTCAGGTTACATTTTCGCAAGGATGTCCATGCTACACATGGAAGACTCAATCAGAACTTGTTTACAGTTTATCGCTCTTCGATACGAACAAATCCACAACCTTTTGTCTTAATCAACAACTAGTATGCCTGAAAGTTATTATTTTTTTTAATACTTACCACGGGTTGATTGAAGCTAACCTTTTTCCTACACCTCGATCCCTGGATCTTACATTTATATATGTGTATGTGTGTGTATGTGTGTGTGAGTGTGTGTGTGTGTGTGTGTGTGTGTTTACGTTTGTGTGTTTGTGCTTGTCCCCTAACATTGTCGACTAAAAGCGGTGTTCCAGCATGGCCGCAGTCAAATGACTGACCCAAGTCAGATGTGGATCTGATCAATAAATATATGGACTGTTGCCAAAGTAACGAAGCTAAAAAGCGTATAAAGTGAAGCTGCTTGGCACAAATTGACCTTGAACACCGTTGTGCATGTGCACTAATTTTAACGTTCTAGTGCATTTCTGCTGTCTACACCAATGCTTGGAAGGAACGTGTGTAGCGTGTGACCATCGCATCGACCTTGACAGAGAAAGCTGAGACAGAGAATCTGCATCAAATTTTGCCAAAAGCTAGGCGATACTTGCTCAGAGACTACGTAAAGTTTTCAAAAACTTTTCATCCTTCTCGACACAATCAAAGAGATCTTGTGCAAATGAAACTTGAGTGTCTTTTTGGTCAGCTGAAAGCAGTTTTGGCAAAATCTTGGCAGACACGCGTCTCAAACTCTCTTTTTACTCTTTTACTTGTTTCAGTCATTCGACTGCGGCCATGCTGGAGCACCACCTTTATAGTGGAGCAAATCGACCCTAGAACTTATTCTTTGTAAGCCTAGTACTTATTCTATCGGTCTCTTTCTGCCGAACCGCTATGTTACGGGGACATTAAACACACCAGCATCGGCTGTCAAGCAATGCTAGGGAGACAAATACAGACGTCAAACACACACACACACGCACACACACACACACACACACACACACACACACACACACATATATATATACATACATACGACGGGCTTCTTTCAGTTTCCGTTTACCAAATCCATTCACAAGGCTTTGGTCGGCCCGAATCTATAGTAGAAGACACTTGCCCAAGGTGCCACGCAGTGGGACTGAAACCGGAGCCATGTGGTTGGTAAGCAAGCTACTTACCACACAGCCACTCTTGCGCCTATATCCAAATTTTCAGTAATCATGAACCGTAATTAATCTGTACATTCTCTGATAACTCACGGATGATCATTCGACGATATTCCTTCACAGCTGCACGCATCTCTACGAAGTTTTTCTCAGTTCTTCTGATTGCGGCTCTGATTGACGTTCGTCATTATCGACATTTTTCGGCCATCTTGAAAACGTGTGAACCACTTGTAAACTTGTGTACGGCTCATACACTCCTCTCCATACACTTTCTGCAACTTTGTCTAGGCCTCTGAGCAAGTATCGCAATGACAACTTTCTCTGTCATGGTGAATGTGAAGATCACATGCTACACACTTTCCTACACACACTTTCTTACCAAGTACTATGGTAAAAAGCGGAAGTAAGCTAGAACGTTAAAACTTAGTGCGCATGTAGGGCAAAGTTCAAATCAATTTTTTACAAGCAGCCTCATCCTGCGTGCTTTAGCAGTAAGTAAGTCTCTCTCTCCTTCTCTCTATCTCCCTCTCTCTCCCACTCATCCTCTCATATACACACACACACACACACACACACACACACACACACACACACACACACACACACACACACATATATATATATATATATATGTATATATATATATATATATATATATATATATATATATATATATATATATATATACATATACATATATATATACACACATATATATGTATATATATATATATATATATATATATATATATATATATATATATATATATATATATATATATATATATATATATAATCAAAATAAGTAAGAAGGATATCCAAAGGTAATGCAGTACGATCGTTTCAAGCAACTCTATTTAATTGAACAATGCAATCAGTATATCAATTTAAATGCAGAGCAATCCTCAGCTGCATAAATACATAGAATTTAATTAAATTAAAACAGATGGACACATTATGATAATTATATATATATATATATACACGATGGGGTACCCAAAAGTAAATGGAAACGTCCTCTGTGGGACAAGCCCGTTGTAGCTCAAGCTTTCGCCGATAGAAACCACCTGATGCGACCTTCAGGCATAAGTCTACCGGCAAGTATCGTCGTGGGAAGTCGTACTGTCGCCTTGGTGCCTTTTTGTTTTGCAGTGCTTCTCCCTTGTTCGTCGGTTTTTGCGTTAGTTGAAAGGAAAGAACGGCGTGCTTTCGTGAAATTTCAATGGGTAGTGTTCCATTTCATTCAACTATTTCTTCTTCCTATCTGTGGAGAGTCGCTCAAACTTTCTAAAACAGGACCGGGTGTTACACGAGAGTAAGCGTATACATGCGAAACAAGGTGGAAAAAAACAGTACTTGAGTACCGGAGGTAGAGTAATATGGTCTATTAAAGACATCACAAAAACTGCTACTCAGAGTTTCACGTTACCGTTCGTCGCAGAGTTTTGGTTTAGAATGGAACAAAATATGGTTATTTGCATAAATACATAATTACTTTGAAAGATACACGTTTGAAAATGGATTTGTTTCATTGGTCCTTTCAACTAACGGTCTTTTCAGTAACTGGTTATATGAAATTACATTACGGTTCAAAATTCATATTATAAAAATCGAAGGAAACCTTCGCCTCTAATGTGTGTGTGTGTGTATATATATATATATATATATATATATATATATATATATATATATATATATATATATATATATATATATATATATATATATATATATATATATATATATATATATATATATATATTTGTATATATATATATATATACATATAAATATACATATTTCTTCTTCTTGCTTTTAACCCTCCAACGCGGAGTATAGGCCACTTATAATTGAATTCCATGTCACATAACCTTTCGCTTCTGTACTTATATTCTGCCATGAATGTCTCCCCTTCTCTAGTTCCTTTTGTGTTGATCTACGCCACGAGTTCTTAGGCCTACCCTTCTTTCTATATCCATCCGGATTCCACTGTAAAGCACTTTTCGCTACATTTGGCGTGTCCTTTCTAATTGTGCTACCAATCCGCTTCCACTTTTTCCACATATACATATGTAAGCAAGAAGATGACAAAAAATGTTAGTTAATTGGGTAGGTGCGTATGTATGTAGATTTTTACATTACAAACATAAGAGCAGTGCACGTGTATGCGTGTGTGTATGTATGTATGAAATTAACAAACACACCTACATACACGCACGCACACAACCGTGTCACGGATTCGACCGGTGTTCTTCTGGACTTTGGAGGTCTGTCCCTTACTGTTTTCCCACTCCACTCCAGCCACTGGTGGTGCTCATTTTCCGTCTGGCTCATTGGTGAATCGTTAATGGAAGTACCTTGCCGCTCGATCTGGGAACCCATACTTGACTCATATGACTCTAACGCTCTAACGAATAGTCCACACGCCTTCACGTTAACACACATTCACACGCACACATACACACAAATACTAATATACGCACACACACACACACATAAGCACAGACACATGATTATATATGCATATAAATATATGTATGTGTATCTGTTTGTCTGCCAGTCCGTATTAATACATCGTTTTACCTAGTTATCATAATATCAGTTTTTGAATCAAGAATGAATCATCAGTTCCATAACAACTAATGGAATCCCTCTGTTCTGTAAGTAACTACACAGTAAAAGTTCTGTTTACTTCCGTTTCGAGTATTCACAGAATACTGGGGAAAATCGAGTTAGATGAAATCAAAAACGGGCTTTAAATGGTGCATCTAAAGAAATAAGTTGCATATAATAAAACACAGTTTTATTGTATAAAAAGAGCTACCCGGTTCAACGGGAAACATCGAAAATGGATAATGGAAAAAATAAAATAACAAAATAAATATAAATGATATATAAGTCTTAAGAGTTTGATAGAAAGATATCACGTTTATTATTCTGTAAGGTGAAATAGAGTCAGGGTGCATGGATAAGATGCTAAGTTCTTGCATTCAGGATCGCGAGATAATGATTTCAATGCCTATACCGGGTGGTGCGTTGTGTTGTTTTAACAAAGCACTTTATCTCACGCTGCACTGCGATCACTTCGACACCTGACCTGTAATACATCGTGCACCTATTCAGGAAATGTCGATTTGATGGAGTGAGTGAATTAATGTGCAGCACATACATTTAATTATTGCAAACAAATTATCTGTGCTGATCCTATCGCAAGAAATTGCAGAACATTCTCGTGCTCGAGTTGGATTATTTATATTTTAAAAGAGCATGTGCGATGTTCAACACTTCTGCATACATGCACCACTGTTACAATACATAAATGTACAATTACAACTTTATGGTCACTGTACTAATTTCATATAAAGTATTTACCAATATACCGGCATTTTACAAAAATTTCAGATTTATATTTTGAGTACAAATCTGATAGTAAGCGTTACAAACTTCAATTACCAGATATACAACATGGCAAATGCAATATTGTCATGTTACCTGGCCTTATTGTCTCTACTATTATCTTTTCAATTTTGTCCTTTTTTACCCCATTGTCAATGAGCTCTTCACTACGCCTACGCCCGTGGGCACATGCATGTACATACACATACACATCCACGCACGTTCAGGTACACACACACGCACACACACACACACATTTATATATATGTGCATATGTGTGTGTGTTTATAAACATAATATACGTATATATATATATATATATATATGTGTGTGTGTGTGTGTGTGTGTGTGTGTGTGTGTGTGTGTATGTATATATAGATATATATGCACATATATAAATGTGTATATATATATATATATATATATATATATATATATATATATATATATATAAGGTGCGTAAGGTATTTGAGGACGTACCTTTTGGGGTCATTGCTGCATTTTTTTGCTAACTCTGTAAAGTCTTTGTTTCAGACCCTCAGTTTACTCAAGAAATTAAGAGACATGCTGTTATTGTAGTTATATAGGCCGAGCATAGCGATTTAGAAATATCTTGATTTTTAAAAGTACCCATATCTTTCTTCTACAAAGTTTGTAAGGCGCTAAAGACTGAAGATGGAAACATATCACCAGTATCAAAGCATAAAAAGCATTCTAAACGCTCTGAAATCATTAGAACACTTGAATTTATCCAGCAAGTACAACGGACCATTGATTACAATCCCAGAAAATCCATGATTGCAAAAGATCTCAATGTGTCAGAAGAAACAGTTAGAAATGTTGTCCACGAAGACATCAGGTATAAGTCTTATGTGATGAGGAAAGGTCAATTTGTCAGAAAAAAGCAAAAGAAAATCACTACATCAGATCTAAAAGGTCCTTAAACAAACTGAAAAATCCAGCAGAAGATTTCATTTGATTTTCTCAAATGAGAAAAACTTCGACCAAAATCAAAAAGTTAACAAAAGAAATAACAGATGGTCGTGTGCAGACCCTTCTGAAGATCCAAGTGTTATGCATACAAAATTTCTTGTAACAGTCATGGTCTTAAGGGTTGTCCGCAATGAAGGACATGTGATGCCTCCTTAGTTCTTTCCACACGGTCTTAGAATTATCGCTGCTGCCAACATTAAGGTCCTGGAAATAATTGTTAAACTCTAGATAGATAATGGAAGGCCATATGTGTTTCAGTAAGATTGTGCATTATCACATTTGGCTCTAGTAGCACAGGAATGGATGGCCGAAAATTTTGTTGATCATATAACCCCTGACATTTGGCCTCCTAATTCCGCAATTCCACTGAACTATTATATGAGGAGCATTGTTGAGAGAGGGGTCAATGAACACGCCCATAACACCAAAGATTCTTTGAAAGTTAACATAGTCAGAGTAATGTCCAAAATGAACCAGGATCATTTGATTCGAGCATGTAGATGATTTAGCTCTCATATAGAAGCAGTTGTTGAAGCTGAAGGTGGCTTCATTGAATAACATTATAGAGAAGAATGTTTATTTTTATCTTCATAGCATTTTTGGATAAATAAAGTTATTATCTGTTATTATATATCTGTTTTTCATAAACATAAATTGTCCTCAAGTACTTACGCACCCTATATATATATATATATATATATATATATATATATATATATATATATATATATATATATATTCACACACACACATACAATAATAGCCTCCCAAAGTGGGCGGTTTCAACTTACAGGTTGGCAATGGACGAATTTATAGAAAATGACGGGCGATTTGAGATTTTGGTGGGCGATATGAACATTTTGTGGGAGACAATGAATTTTTAGAAATTAAGTCTGCATTTACTGATATTTAGGCATGCCTAGAATAAGGATGCACTTTTATCGATTTCACTATTCGCATTGTATTAAAAAAGCGGACTTGTTTATCGATCAAATATTTTTGTTGCAGCTATTGAGATGGTTGTCATGCGTGCTAAATATACCAGCCAAATAGGCCTAGACCTTAAATCACACTCCACTACAATTTTTGTTTTTTGCATAACCGTATGAAATCCAGCATATAGTATTCAAATTCGCAAAAAATTTCTAAAAACTCCGAAAATTAAAAATGTTATGAGGGGTTATATGTCACGCGTAATTCTGTGGTTTCATATCAAAAGACAAGTGCTATTTTCAGGATGTTGACAAAATGTGCAGTCACGCACAAAAGGGCAGCTTTGAAATCGTGTTTCTTGACTGGGTGAAAATGATCAAAATTTAAACCTCTATACATTTTTTAAAACATTTTTCTGGAAAAAGTTGAATAGCTCCAGCAATTTAGCTTGGAAAAATACATTACTATGCTGAATTCTAAAATTTTTGATAAACTTTAATTCTTGAAATGCTGGCAGCCAAACGAACTTGATTCATATTTGTTCCAGTAAAGACGTGTCATCTGACCCTGCTCTATTTGACTTCTTCTTCTCTTTGAGAATACCATACTGCCTTTCTGATGCTGCCTGTAGAAATTCGTTTTCAAATTTTCGCTTTACTGATGCCTCCAATCAAGAAAATTTGTCGACAGTACAGTAGTGACTATTTATTGTTTGGATTTATTCCCTCTCTTCAGAACTGTCAGTTACCAATGTATCTTCTTTGCCATCAAACATTGACCAACGAAGCAATGAAACCTTTACGCTTGAAGTATCACTTTGATGCAAAGCATTCTGACAAGGGAGATAAGCCGTTATCATAGGATCAGTGGCCCCCTAATATTCTCATAAACTTTTACTCCAAGTTCTCCCCAGTCGGCACATCATTCGCATAGATTTCTCCCAGGTCGTACAGAAGGTCCATTCGGCTATCAATTGCAATGTGCATTAACCTGCATTTAGAATTACGCTGTGGTTGGCAATAACATTAGCGAAATCGGGGGTGAGCTGGCAGAAACGTTAGCACGCCGGGCGAAATGCTTAGCGGTATTTCGTCTGCCGTTACGTTCTGAGTTCAAATTCCGCCGAGGTCGACTTTGCCTTTCATCCTTTCGGGGTCGATAAATTAAGTACCAGTTACGCACTGGGGTCAATGTAATCGACTTAATCCCTTTGTTTGTCCTTGTTTGTGTCCCCTCTATGTTTAGCCCCTTGTGGGCAATAAGAAAAAAAAAATAATATTAGCAAAAGATTTGGTGATTTGGGGACCGTTGTTGCTTGTCGTATAATGAAATAGTAACTTGGATTTTGATTTGTTTTTTCTTTCTTTTCTATGTGGCTGAAATTTTCTGAAAAAAAGGAAGCTCTTTGTTCCACGCCCTGTAAGGACAGCAGCAGCAGCAGAAGAAGAAGAAGAAGAAATAGTAGTAGTAGTAGTAGTAGTAGTAGTAGTAGTAGTAGTAGTAGTAGTTATAAGCGATTATTTACAAAATGTTTCAGAGAAATATATCCAAAAATCAAAATTTCATTTTTCTCCAGCTTTAGGGGAAACTCGAATGTTTGAAAGCGAAATAATATTGCAAATGATTGACTCTTCATTAAGTTCGGGCACAGTAATGCATTTATTCCTTGTGGCTTTGTAGGTCTCTTGAACAAACAGCAACAGTAATAGATGTGAATTCTAATTTAGGCACAGACAACGCGCATTCCAGCAACAAACTATCAGTACCTAAATATTTGTTAGAAAATAAATAGAAGATCCATTATCTGAATCTAAGCTAAACGTGATTTTTCAAAATTGCGTAGACTGTTTTTATCTTCTTTCAACTTTGTCGCGTTTCACCTTGCAAAGGAACTGGTTGAAATAAAACTTTTGTATGTTCGATGCTTTCTTTAAAATGCTGCTTCGAGTCAGCGTTCTCGTTTCGAAGACGTCAACGTTCAGAAGTATGTTTGTCCTTTGTTGCTGCTACGGTTAATGTTGATGTTGTTGCTATTTTCGTCCTCTTCTTGTTGCTTATAGTTTTAACTTCATCATTTTTTTCTCTCCTAGTTGTTGTCGCTAGAAAGGGACTCAGGCCACTGGTGCTGATTCCACTGATGGTGAATATGCTCATAACTGGTGGTAAGAATGCATATTGGACGGTTTTATAACCCAACGTGCATTTCAGAGAGGCTCGCTTGCTGGCAGTTCCAACACAGTCATGTCTATAGACTTTATTCTGAAATGAGTCAGGCCAAAAATATTTTGAAATGGTCTATATCTTGAAGTTGTTACATATGAATTTCTCTTTCTAGCTGACAAGTTCTAGGCCCATAGACATGTCCAAGTTAATGAGTTCCTTCTTTCTTATTTCTGTATTGCCCACAAGGGGCTAAACATAGAGGGGACAAACAAGGACAGACAAAGGGATTAAGTCGATTACATCGACCCCAGTGCGCAACTGGTACTTAATTTATCGACCCTGAAAAGATGAAAAGCAAAATCGACCTCGGCGGAATTTGAACTCAGAACGTAACAGCAGACGAAATGCCGCTAAGCATTTCTGGCGTGCTAACGTTTCTGCCAGCACGCCACCAGTACCTGAATATTTTGTGCGTCCATTACCACGATGGTAACATTATTCTACATTTGTAAACATAACTATCCTCGGTTATAGTTCAAGTTTTATTCCGCTGAACGCCTCCAGCTTCCACGGCTATAGTTCAAGCAGTAACACTTACAATAGAGATGACAAGTGGTATTCTTGGGAGACTGGAATGTTTAGTTTCACAACCACAGTGCAATCTGAGATGCTTAATTGTTCCACTGAAGAGACGTTGTAAGTTGCAGCAGTCTAGTCTCTAAATGCAGCCTCAAAACCAACCACTCTTAGAACAGTTTCCATATGAAATGCTGTTAACTCTGTCAATGCTTAAGATTGATCTTCATTGCGTTGGAGCTTCACTGACGTCAGATTAATCGCTACTATGATTTCTTTCTCAACTGCGTCATCATTCCACGGCACATGTGACTTACAGCGCCTCCACTCTGTTGCCAGTTGCTTTAGTCGATCACCGCAAAGTTACTTAACTGGTTTCGCATGTAACAGTAATGTTCGTGGAGGCAACCACCCAGATTCAACGTGTAACAGTTTAATAAACATGCAAATAACACGGTGAAGATTACAGTTCACTAAGCGCGCGTGGAAACATGTATACACGCGAGCAATAACATCTTGAAATCCACAGCACGTTTTTCACCTTCTCTCTCGCTTGCTTCTTCATTCCTTTCATTCACTGCTTCCTCACTTCTCTTTCTCTCTCTCTTTCTATCCTTCACTGCTTTCTCACTTATTCCCCCTCCCTCATTCTCCATCTTCCTCTCTTTCACTTTCCTCACTCTCACTATTAGACACTTTTTGCAACCATCCCGTATCTGCAATCCTTTTTACATTAAGTCTACACTGTAAACAAATGTCGTAAATTTGACATCGTTTTCTATTTCTTCATCCTTTCCACTGTTACAACTTCTAATATTTTAATTGGCAAATATATTTTCATCGTACACACTCTTTGATTAATATTATATCATTGCATATTTCTGACGTTGTCTGCCGCTTGATTTACTTGTTTAACTTAATATTTGCTTTGTCATCTTCTTAGCTCATAATCTACCTTCTTACTCTTGTGTTTAATTGCTCTGTCCATTTACTAATTAGTTTATCCAGGACTGCTCCAACGAAGTCGCGTATTGTCCTTGCCTTCGAACGCGGAGTAGATGGAACAGGGACAACTGAAGAAGGGATATACTCTTTATGTTGCATGTCTCGTTTCTCTGGGTTTTTTTTCGTTGTTCGAAAAAAGTTCGTTTTCTGTCTTCGTCTTTATGTTTTCCTTTCTCATTGTGTTTAACGATTTTTGTGATGTCCTGTACCCATATATGCTTGTATGTATACATATAGATGTCGCTATGTACATATGTGTATGGATATATGCATATAATTATATATTATGTATGTTAGTATATAATATATATATATATATATATATGAACAGAAAATTAAAATGTTCCTAATTTTAAGAAAGCATTTTCGTTATTTTTTTTTCATATGCATATATATATATGTATATATGAAAAAAAATAACGAAAATGCGTCCTTAAAATTGGGTACATTTTAATTTTCCGTTTACATGTTTCGGTTTTTGAAAAAAAGCCTTATCAAAAATATGTACTAAAATGGAATATGTAAAGAGAAAAGAACTATTTAAAAAATTAAATTAAAATTAAAATTACGATTAACATTCATAGTTTACTTTCCTTTTTACCTGCAAGAACACGCGATAATATCCTTTGATTCTGGTAGCATGACAAGTTCAACTGACTGTAACCGCTAGATATCTACTTACTCGTGTGTTACCTCTACAAATCTTTTCAAATATATACATACATACATACATACATACATACATACATACATACATACATACATACATATATATATATATATATATATATATATATATATATATATATATATATATATATATATATATATATATATATAGTGTGTGTGTGTGTTGGAC
>NC_142944.1:53705511-53715511 GCF_046866305.1 Octopus bimaculoides
GAGAAACGTAATACTTTCGAACTTGTCGAATTGCGGACGCGTAAATATTCTTCGTGGGATATACTAATCAGTTGCATTAATTAGATAAATTAGTAAAGTTCTTCATTTTTCTTTTAGATATACTCTTTGCATGCGTTTTCTGAACAATTCAATGAAATACATTCTCAGACCAGCTGCAGCTGAACATTTTGAACATCGTTCCAAGTCGATTCTCATTCAAAAATTGTGTACTTATTGACAGCATAAATTTTGCGTGGATTAAATCAAATAATTCTTATTATCTACAGATATATATGTACCTATATCTATGTCTATATCTATCAAGGCAGGGTGGACTTTAGTGCCTACCTGCACAGCTTGCCACGACTCTCGGCAAGAGAGGCGGAGTGCTGCGAAGGGGTCATCACGGCGGAGGAGGTGAGGGACGCGATGGCGGGTTGCTCGACGGACAAATCTCCGGGTTTGGATGGTCTGCCCTACGAGCTTTACAACTGTATGCCAGACTTGTTTGGAGAAGTCTTGGCGGCCGTGTACTGCAACTGGCAGCAGAACGGGAGCATTCCCGGTTTTGTGAGCCGAGGAGCGGTAACGCTGCTGAAGAAAGATCCAAACAAGGGGGACGCCATAGATAACTTTAGGCCCATCACTCTGCTCAATGCAGACATGAAAATTTTGGCCAAGGTGTTAGCCAAGCGGTTGGCGCTTGTCATCGAGAAACTGGTCGGCACGGAGCAGACGTGCGCCGTGCCGGGCCGGAGCATCCATGACAACCTCCATCTGATGCGCTACATCATAGAGAGGGTAGTTAAGGAACCTGGCATGGGTGGGGCCCTGATCAATTTGGATCAATCCAAAGCTTTCGATAGGGTAGACCATCGATACTTGGAGGCCGTCCTCGAAGCGGCCGGCTTCGGTCCCGTTTTCCGCGGCTGGATGGCTGCCTTGTACACAGGCATCCGTTCGGTTGTTCGCGTCAATGGACGTCTATCGGGACCCTTCGACATTGCACGTTCGGTTCGTCAGGGATTCCCCCTGTCGCCGCTCCTGTACGTATTGACTCTCGAGCCACTACTGCGGAAGCTGGCGACGCTGAGGGGCATCCCGCGAGAACTGGGGTGCGGGACGAGCGTGTCGGCATACGCGGACGACGTCACTGTCATAGCGTCTAGCCACGAGCACATTGAGCTTGTCGGCGAGACGCTGAAAGACTACGAAGCGGTGACGGGAGCGAAAATCAACCGGGATAAGTCGGTGGGCTTGCTGCTCGGCACCTGGAGAAGCAAGCCCATACCGTCCGGCAGCGCCTCAGTAGTGGGACGCTGGACGGACGGTCCGGTCAAGTTGCTCGGAGTCTGGTTCGGTCCGGACCTGCAAACGGAGAAGAACTGGGACGAGATAACGAGTAGGGTGGCCACTCTCTGCCGGCAATGGTCCGAGAGGAAGCTGTCCCTAAAAGGTCGGGCGGAGGTGGCGAACGCGTACATCGCGTCAGTCATCGAATACCGCCTGACCGTCGTGCCTTGTCCCGATCGCGCCATCACCGAAATGGAGCGCATCCTCTTCCGCTTTTTGTGGAAAGGAAGCGTTCCGATGGTGAGGCGATCCGTTTCTTGCCAACACCCGCTGAAAGGAGGGCTGGGCATGCCGTGGTTGATGATGCGCAGACATGCGCTGAGACTGCGACATCTCCGGCTCTACGTAGACGACGGTGAGCAGGTGTGGTCGCCGTTTGTGCGACGCGCATTCCCGCAGCTCGTCTCCATGACCGAGCTGCAGTCGTGGATCAAAAAGGGGCCGAGGAATGGCGAATGCCACCGTGAGTGTCGCGTTGCTCTGCAACAACTTTGCCGTCCCGGGTCGACCTTGAGCGGCTGCATCACAACGAAGTCATTCTATAGGGGATTAGTGGAGGGCAGGTACGACGACGATCTCGGGGCGAACCTGGGCGTCGACGAGGAATACCTGACCCGCCTGTTCAGGACGACTTTCGGGCCGGGACCTATGGACAACTTCCAGAGATCCCTGGCCTGGCAGTGTTACCGAGAGGCGCTACCCGTTCGGGATAAGCTCTATAGACACGGCTCGCGAAATGCGGGGCCGACCTGCCCGAGATGCGGTCAGAGCGATGAAACCGTTCTGCACGCACTCGTGCAGTGTCCAACCATTTCGGAGCTGTGGGCTTATGTCGAACGACTGCTGTCGCGTGTGGGACGAGTCGGTTTATCAACCGAGTCTATCGTCAATATCGTCACGCCTCCTTCCTTTAAACGGGAAGGAAGAGCTGTATTTATCGTACTTGTGGCTATGGCCAAAGAATGCATCTGGTGGACGCGTCTGAAAGGATTAGAGACAAATACTTTCCTCTC
This sequence comes from Octopus bimaculoides, assembly GCF_046866305.1. Classification (NCBI taxonomy): domain Eukaryota; kingdom Metazoa; phylum Mollusca; class Cephalopoda; order Octopoda; family Octopodidae; genus Octopus; species Octopus bimaculoides. Next base: position 53,707,878 of record NC_142944.1, read on the forward strand.
TGGTCAATCTCTCATCAACTTTTTCAAGTATCACTTGAAAAGGAAGGTGAGAGTAGAGAGGCAAGTGTTGTCTAGCAAATGTTTCGAAAAAAGATGGATACATGTAGCAAGAATGGCACGTATAAATGACGAAGCCACCTTGACCATGATTCTATAAAACGTTTTAAAATTTTGTAAACAGAGAGTTACTTACCTTTCTTGCTTAAATAAAAGAAATTTTATTTAACAAACTGTGACGCTAAAGACCGAGGTTACCGTGGTCTTTTCGTAGGTTTTTCTTTCCACGGATAACCTCCCCATTTATTGGGAATTTGTCCCCACTTTTGTTTTTTTTCTGCTTTGTTTTCGACCCCCTCGAAAAGAAAAACTCTACATTTGTATTTTGTCTCCTCTGTGTTGAGCCCTGTGTGGCTAATAAAGAAACCTATCTCTCTATCTATCTATCTATCTATCTATCTTCGTATCTAGATAGAGTTCTATGTAGGACAGCGGATAGAGATAGTGTAGGATGTCCACAATTTAAAATAGTCAGCTACACAGATCACAAGTTTGTGACGTGTACGCTCGACTTAGATAAGACACATAGGCAGGGTCCCGGTTACTGGAAACTGAACGCTTCGCTCTTAGCGCGGCAGGTTTACAGGAACCGGATTAGCGAATTAATTAAGAGGGCGTTAACAGGAGCCATCGTTAACAACCGCTGGTGGTTTGCCCTGAAAATGGCAATCAAATCGGAATCTATTAGGTTTAGTAAAGAACTAGCGATAGATCGAAATAGAGTAGAGGGAGACTTAGTTAAGAAACTAGAAGAGGCACTTACAACTGGCAGCGCAACCAACGTTTTGGCTGCGAGGATGGCCCTCGACCAACACCTCAACGCCAAACACGAAGGTTGCGTCGTCAGAGCTAAAATGCGTGCCTTAAGGAACGAAGGGATCGAAGCTGCGCGAGAAGCCCGGGTGGCGGAGGCGCAACGCGGTAACAGAGCCACCATTCGGTCTCTAATCGATGAACAGGGATGTAGTCTGCTCGAACCCGAAAGGATGTGTGGGGCCTTTCAACAGCACTTTGCTCGACTGTTCGGTGCGAGCGGTGAGTCGGAACGCAGGATGGACTTCACTGCCTACCTGACCGGCCTGCCGCGGCTCTCGGCGGGAGAGGCAGAGTGTTGTGAGGGTCCCATCACAGCTGCTGAAGTAAGGGATGCTATGGCGGGCTGCGCGAGGGATAAGTCACCTGGATTGGATGGTCTACCCTACGAGCTGTATTGTCAAATGCCAGACTTGTTTGGCGACCTCTTGGCATCAGTCTACTGCAACTGGCAACAAAACGGGAGAATTCCCGGTTTCGTGAGCCGAGGTGCAGTGACATTGCTGAAGAAAGACCCAAACAAGGGGAATTTTATAGATAATTTCAGGCCCATCACTCTGCTCAACGCAGACTTGAAAATTTTGGCCAAAGTAATAGCCGAGAGGTTGGTGCTTGTCATCGATAAACTGGTCGACAGGGCGCAAACATGCGCCGTGCCGGGCAGAAGTATCCATGACAACCTCCACCTCATGCGCTACATCATGGACAGGGTAGTTAAGGATCCTGGCATGGGTGGGGCGCTGATCAATTTAGATCAATCTAAAGCCTTCGATAGGGTCGACCATCGATACCTAGCGGCCGTCCTCAGGGCAGCTGGCTTTGGTCCCGTCTTCCGCGGTTGGATCGCTGCCTTGTATAGCGGCATCCGATCGGTAATACGGGTAAACGGTCACCTGTCAAAACCGTTCGACATCACGCGTTCGGTCCGTCAGGGATGTCCCTTGTCGGCGCTTCTGTATGTATTGACGATCGAACCACTACTGCGGAAGCTGGCGACACTGAGGGGTATCCCACGAGAGCTGGGTTGCGGGACGAGCGTGTCTGCATATGCGGACGATGTCACCGTCATAGTGTCGAGCGAAAAGCACGTCGAGATGCTAGGCGAGACACTTAAAGAATACGAAACGGTGACAGGAGCAAAAATTAACCCGGAAAAGTCAGTGGGTTTGTTACTCGGCACATGGAGAAGCAAGCCCATACCGTCCAACAGTGACTCCGTAGTGGGACGCTGGACGGACGGACCGGTTAAACTGCTCGGGGTCTGGTTCAGTCCGGACCTCCAAATGGATAAGAACTGGGACGAGATCACCAGTAGAGTGATCAAACTCAGCCAAACATGGGCTGAGAGAAAGTTATCTCTAAAAGGCCGGGCGGAGGTGGCTAATGTGTATATCGCATCAGTCATCGATTACTGCCTGACCGTCGTGCCTTGTCCCGATGCCACCATCACGAAACTAGAACGCATACTTTTCCGCTTTCTGTGGAAGGGTGGCGTTCCGATGGTGAGGCGATCCATTTGCTGTCAACAACCGTTACGTGGAGGACTGGGGATGCCGTGGTTAATGATGCGCAGACATGCGCTGAGACTGCGGCATCTCTGGAACTTCATTGACGACGGTGAACAGGTGTGGGCGCCGTTTGTGAGGCACGCCTTCCCGCAGCTCGTCTCACTCACCGAACTGCAAACATGGATCAGGAAGAGACCGAAACTGGGCGAATGGCACCGCGAGTGTCGCCAAGCTCTACAACAGCTCTGCCGTCCGGGATCAAACTTGTGCAACTTCCAAACGACCAATGCGTTCTATAGAGGACTAGTGGAGGGGAGGTCTGACGACACTCTCGGGGCAAACCTGGGTGTCGACGAGAAATTCTTAACCCGCCTTTTCAAGACGACGTTCGGGCCGGGGCCAATGGATAATTTCCAGAGATCCCTGGCTTGGCAATGCTATCGAGACGCACTACCAGTTCGAGAGAAGATCTACAGACACGGTTCGAAAACCACCGGACCGACCTGCCCGAGATGCGGTCAGAGCGACGAAACCGTTCTGCACGCACTCGTGCAGTGTCCAGATATTTCAGAGCTGTGGACCTTCGTCGAACGGCTGTTGTCGCGTGTGGGACGAGCCCACTTATCAGCCGAGTCTATCGTGAATATTGTTCCGCCACCTTCCTTTAAACGGGAAGGAAAAACGGTTTTTGTAACACTGATAGCTATGGCAAAAGAATGCGTGTGGTGGACGCGTTTGAAAGGTCTACAAACAAACACTTTCCTCTCTGGTCAGTCCCTCGTCAACTTTTTCAAGTACCACTTGAAAAGGAGGATGAGGATAGAGAGGAAAGTGTTGTCGAATGAAAGTTTCAATAAAAAATGGGTAAATGTGGCAAGAATGGTAAGAATGAAAGACGACACCATTTTAAGCATAGACGTTTTTTTTTTGTTTTTTTTTCTTTTCTTCCCGCGATCCCTTTTGATCCAAATTATCCCCCCCCCCCCCCCAAAGCTCTACTTTGTAATTTGTCCATTTTCTGTATTTAGCCCTGTGTGGCTATAATAAAAAGATATCTATCTATCTATCTATCTATCTATCTATCTATCTATCTATCTATCTATCTATCTATCTATCTATCTCGCCATCTATCTAGCTATCTATCTATGTTTGTTTCGTTTTCTCTCTCTCTCTTTCTGAGGAGTTACTCTTTAGCTTGTCAATGTTACTGTACTCACTATCAAGCCGGCTGTACATGAGAACTTTGGGTATTCTTTCGTCCCTCATTCTGACGAAATGACCAGTCAAACGCAATTGCGACTGCATAAGGAAGCTCTCGATTCCAGCAATCTTACACTTGCTAAACAGGTAGACATTAGACACTTGTTTTATAGGGAATAATTGCAGATTATTCTGAGACAGCTTTTGTGGAAGGCGTTTATTTGGTTAATGTGTCAGGTGTAAGGTATCCACGATTCTTAACTATACGAGAGAGTAACCAGAATGGTACTTTGGTGCCAAGTTTAACGCCTTTTTCTTTCATAGGCGACGACGGAGTTTGCCAAATGCATCGGTTGCTTATGCAAGATGTTTGGCGATTTTATTATCAAGGAAAGTACTCGTGTTCAGCATATTACCAATATATGTAAATGTGTTCTCATACTTTACGTTTTTCCAGTCAACCTATATAGGAGTGTCAGGAAATTTGAAGAAAAGGCAACAAAAATGTATTAGGTTATAGCAGTACGTACGTTTCGTACAAACTTCATTTATTCATGTAGTGAGAACACTATATAAAATGTGCAATGAAAATGTACTCCACAGCTGCATAATGGAATTTCATTTTAGAAAGTCATTTTGTAGATGTGTGCAAAAAACAAGATTAGGAGAAGAAGAAAATACCCTCTTGACTGGGCTGTTAATCAACAGTCTAGGAGTGTCAGGAATATACATATAGGAAATACAAAATGAACTAAACAGAACAGGTGGAGACATGTGGGATGAAGAGTCGCTGAAGAGGTTACAGGATATATGACGAAAGATTTTTAGACATAAAATAAGAATAATAAAATAAATCCGAAGTGAAGAACGAATATATAGTGCGTGTGTTTATTTGGCAAATTTCTTTTTTAAATGACCATCACGAAATATAACAATGTATATGCCTTTATTTATTTTTATATAGTTAAACAATTATTTCAGCATTAATTGCGAATGATGCCATTTGGCGTGGGCTATCCGATTGTTCATAGTTGTGATTGCCTTCAGGCGTAGTTCGTCTCTGGGCAGGGAATAGAGCATAACATATCTACAGGGTGGGTGAAAAGTAAGTAGGCATTAAAAATTGGTGCTAAACTCCATATTCCTTTTACAATTTTATTGAAACATATGATACGTGTTATTACATGAGAAAATTAAGGTAAATCATCATATTTCAACTTAAGCACCGGTGGTGTCAACCAGTTATCACAAACAGCCAAGGATGGAATGAACAACCTCCTCAAGGACGCCGTCAAGGATATCGTTGATAGCCTCCTGAATCCGTGTCTCCAAAGTCCGCCAGTGTACGAGATTTTGTATTGTACACTTCCTTTTTTGTGTAACTCCACAGGTAAAAATTACATGATGTGAGGTCTGGACTTCTTGGAGGCCATTCCATATTCCTTTCTGTGCACACAGTCTTCAAGTTTTAGCTCCTGTACATAATGGGCGAAAATTCAATTCTTTATGCAACACCGGACGTATTGTGTGTCTTGTTAGTCCACTTTCACAAGCTGCGTGACGTGTTGATTTTTGCGGGCTGCAATTAAACATTTCCTGCATTGTTGCCATGTTATCCGCTGATTAGGATGTGGTTGGACGGCCACTTCTTCATGCATCGTTCACAGAGCCCCGTGGTCATTAGCTTTGCATGACAACTTTTTATTGTCTCCGGACGTAGTGTTGCATGCTTACCTTTCCATGCACGTCACCATCTTTGAACCATAACAATGGGATTCCACATTTCATAACGTGCTGGTATCTTAGCTCGCTCCTGGACAGTCAAGCGACCGGCCATCTGGAAAATAAGAAATAAGATATAAGACAATAAGAAAATAAGAAATTCCCATTAGTGTTGTCGGTTTAACAAATGTTTTCTTCATGACTTCAGTGATACTAAAAATTCTATAAGTAATTTCTAATGCCTAGTTACCTTCCACCCACCCTGTATTTTACAATAGTACATTCCATATCAATAATCGCAGCTTATCGGATGATTCAGCACAGCCATTTTGTACCGAAATACACAGTATAACTGGGACGGGGGACGAATGGGTTTGTGGGCCCAACTTGTTTCTCAGCAATCCACCTACATGCTATAATACTGTGCATATTATGTCAACCTGGGACTAGAAAAAAGTGTTTTTACACATCTGGAACTCGAAATTACTGACCCCACCTTCATGAGAAACTGCATATACTGGAAAAACCTGCAATATCCATCAACATGAGGAGCATGAAAATCTCGGTGGTCAAGAAAAATACGTCCTGGTAATAACATTCTAATCATTGGCTGCTGAGAGTGTAGAAAGTCAATCAAATCCTTACACACCCATCTTCACAAACACACACACTTTCACACACGTTCACACACGTTCACACACACATTCAACCATTTCGTTAATCACAGCAGCTTCCAAACTTCACCACCAATTCAGTTCTCAACTAAATTGCAAACTGTAAACAATTTTAAAGAGGACACATCCTCAGCTACACTTTGAAATAAATAGTTTGAGATTTGGTTCAGTAGAAAAAAAGTTACATCAAAATATCTGCGACTTCAAGGGGGTCAGTAAAGCACCTATTCACCTTAAATTAACATAAACTTTTTAATTTTAAAATAAAAGGATACTTTTCTTAGGCTTAAATGATAGAAAAATGCATGAAGAATTCAGAATCGTTAGTCGCATTGAACAGAAATTAGTAGAAAAAGAGTTATGGGGTAAAATGTTACGAAATTTAATGTCAGTAAATGAGGAAGTAAGGGAGTAACGCCCATGCAATAAGAATAAAGAATATATTTCTAAAATGAATGCTTATATTCTGAGTCGGCGAGCTGGCAGAAACGTTACCCCACCGGACGAAACGTTTAGCGGTATTTCGTCTTTCCTTTTGTTCTGAGTTCAAATTCCGCCGAGGTCGACTTTACCTTTCATCCATTTCGGATCTATTCAATTAGACGTACAGATTATTTAATTATCTTTTTTTTTAACTAAACACTTTCAAACTTCCGATACTAGTTGAATGTGTCACGTAGAACAGGGTTTACCCTTAACGTTTTTGATAAAATTTTGTATTTTAGAAGTTAGTTCGCCAGAAGTTACAGAGTGACAATGGACAAATTCGTATTTGGTAAGTGCCAATACACGAAACTCTCAGCTTTTGACTTACTCTCTAACTTCTGCGGATGATATATATACATATTACATATAAGTGTTAAAAAATCTCATCACACAATCGAACCAATGAAAGAGCTTCTACTTGGTCGCTCAACACGCTAAAAATAGCAGCCAAAGTATCCCCCTACCTAAATCACACGCCCATTGTACGTAATGTCCTAGATTATCCCTAAAAAGACTGTTTGCTGAAGGCTGGAATGTCTTTGATGATAGGTTTGAAGTATCGGGTTGATTTGAGGCTAAATAACAACATTATGGTAAATTTCTATATTAACACCCACACGATTTTCACTAAGAAAAAAATGCAAAAAAATTGATTTTTTTGCGTGGAATCAAGTACCCTGACCTCCTAATATGTTGCAAATCCCTTATTTTGGTTCAGAAAAAATGTGGAGATCCCACCACCACCACCACAAATCCTGGAATCATTGGAGTTTTTTTTTTTCGTTGAATGAATTCCTGTGACCTCTTAATATTGCAAAATTAGGTTACTTAAGTAACCTAATATTGCAAAATAAGATTACTTTAACCTGGTAACTGATGGTTTTGGGGTCTTGCTGTTTGTAACTTTTGGTGAGCCACGATGCAACCAACAACATGGTAAAAATCCCTGCCATTAATTTGGTGTGGATGGGTAATATCAAATAATTCAATCACAACATATATTTAAATTAAACATGAAAAAAAATTGAAATATCATCTTGCAGTATTTTATAAGGTAAAATCTTAAATTATTGACACATTATTTATTATTTTATAACAGCAATACCTGGAAAAATCATGGATTACATGGAAAAATGCGAGCATGAAAAGTAATATTCTTAAGATTATAAACCTG
>NC_142944.1:53720511-53723011 GCF_046866305.1 Octopus bimaculoides
AACAAATGTTAGATACTTCAGTAAATAGGCAAACGCACAGATATAAAAAAGACATGCATATGTACATAAATACATACATGCAGCAGACATGTTGATACGCATACAAATATACAAATAAACATATGCGTAAATATTGTTGGCGCTCCGTCGCTTACGAAGTCAAGGGTTCCAGTTGATCCGATCAACGGAACAGCCTGCTCGTGAAATTAACGTGCAAGTGGTTGAGCACTCCACAGACACGTGTACCCTTAACGTAGTTCTCGGGGATATTCAGCGTGACACAGTGTGACAAGGCTGACCCTTTGAATTACAGGCACAACAGAAACAGGAAGTAAGAGTGAGAGAAAGTTGTGGTGAAAGAGTACAGCAGGGTTCGCCACCATCCCCTGCCGGAGCCTCGTGGAGCTTTAGGTGTTTTCGCTCAATAAACACTCATAACGCCCGGTCTGGGAATCGAAACCGCGATCCTATAACCGCGAGTACGCTGCCTTAACCACTGGGCCATTGCGCCTCCACGAGTATATATATATATATATATATATATATATATATATATATATATATATATATATATATATATATATATATATATATATATATATATATATATATATATATATATATATATATATATATATATATATATATATATATATATATATATATATATATATATATATATATATATATATATATATATATATATATATATATATATATATATATATATATATATATATATATATATATATATATATATATATATATATATATATATATATATATATATATATATATATATATATATATATATATATATATATATATATATATATATATATATATATATATATATATATATATATATATATATATATATATATATATATATATATATATATATATATATATATATATATATATATATATATATATATATATATATATATATATATATATATATATATATATATATATATATATGAGTAAAAATAAATTTTAAAAAAAGGGTTTTGTATGATCGTGTATAGAGGAATATATTATTTTATTTAAAAGAATTCCAACTCTATTTTTTATGTTTTATTTATATTCTTGTAAAATTAATGTGGGATATAGAATATGGAATATATAATATATAATATAAAAATGGATGGTACAATGAAATGAAGTATTGAATGTCTTATTGGATATATGGAATATGTCTTATTGAATATATGAAATATTGAGTGTTCACTATAAAGGATTAAATATATAAAGGCGAATACGTATTTTGTATACCTTGTGGTATTTCATCGTGGCCGGCATGACAGACTGTAACATCCATTTTTATATTATATATTATATATTCCATATTCTATATCCCACATTAATTTTACATGAATATAAATAAAACATAAAAAAACAGACAGAGTTGGAATTCTTTTAAATAAAATAATATATATATATATATATATATATATATATATATATATATCTACATGCATATATTCACATCAAGATACATATATATATACGCATACAGATACGCATAGAGATATATCTAAAAACTGTCTGGTATATAGAATATTAAAATTTTAAAAATATACAATAAATTAATATAATGAAAAGTGATATAAATATCCCTGTCTTCGACATATGACTCCGCTGCAAATAATAAAAATTCCTTGGTAGTCATGATTTTGTGTCTAAAGTAGACATTCTTTATTAACAGAGAATTCCGTATATTTTTAGCATTTAATAAGCATAAATGCAGTATTCACTTGGTATGAAAATATTATTTAAGTTATTATATTATCTTTTATTCTTTTTTCGAAGTGTGTAGAGATTTTTTAGGTGAAATTTCATGCCTGTTGTCAATATGTTACTTTGGCCAAATAGTAAAACTTCTTTGCCGTTATGGTCGCGAGTAGAATTTGAAATTAAGTGCCGTGTAAAATTCCTTTGTTTTTATTTTCTATGTTTTTTCAAATCCCACCCCGCGAGATAGGTAAAAATTCGCGAAGTAGAAACAGTACTGTACTGTATATTATTATTATTGTTATTATTATTATTATTATTATTATTATTATTATTATTATTATTATTATTATTATTATTATTATTATTATTATTATTGAGTGAGAGAGCAGTGCATGCCATCAAAGTGACACTGGGGTAAAATATACGAATCCCATTATACCCATCATGACTACCCGTCTGATAAGGGTACATCAGGCACATGCATCACAACCATGTGTGCGCGACATGGTGATCACATATCAAGATAAACAGCGCATGAACTCGCAGGTGGGGCCCAGTTAGAATTTTCGGCAGGTCGAATAGCCCATCCCGCCCAAAAGGTCCTTGAATAAGGTTTGTTTAAGGATGTTGAACGAAACACTCATGTTTCCAAAGGTGAATTATTCAGACCCCAAAGAATTCCTCTCAACACATGGCTATGATGCACCCCCACTACTTCTGCTCATGATCAGAGATGCACATATCGTCAGCCACCAAAAGA
>NC_142944.1:53730511-53743894 GCF_046866305.1 Octopus bimaculoides
ACTGATCACAAAATGGTTAGGGCTAAGTTCAAATTCAGGGTTCGTACAAGAAAGCGCAGTGCAGGTGTGCGAGTCCCCCCAAAAATTGATGTAGGACAACTTAAACAGCCACAGGTCTCACAGCTATTTCGGGATAGATGCAGTAATATTTATTTTGAAGGTTCATGGCAATCTTTTCGAGAAGGATTATATAAGGCTGGAGTGGATGTGCTGGGTTTTAAGAGGAGACAACATGGAGATTGGTTTGACTCCAATGATGCAATGGTAAATGAGCTACTGGCAACAAAGAGGTCTACTTATGAAAAACTTCTTACCCCAAACATTAAGGGCAAAGAAAAACTAGAAAAGGTATACAGAGCGCAGAAAGCAGAACTGCAAAAGGAATTAAGGAGGCTCAAAGATACCTGGTGGAGTAATTTGTCTGAGGAAATACAGGCATCTTATGAAAGGAAAGACATTAAAAACTTGTACGGCTTATTGCGACAAGCTTTTGGACCGCAGTCCTCAACGTATGTTCCCTTGAAATCAAAAAACGGAAATGAGGTTATTAAGGATCCTCCTGGAATAATGAGCAGATGGAGGGAGCATTTTGCGGAACTTTTCCATAATCCATCTGTAGTGAACATGGATGTCATAAATAATATCCCCCAAAGAGTGATAATGCAACACATGGACGATGCGCCTTCCATTGAAGAAGTAAAACTGGCAATACGGAAACTGAGATCCAACAAAGCTCCTGGGCTGGATGGAATTCCAGCTGAAATTCTGAAAGCAGGTGGGAATCACATCTCCTCCGAAATTCATAGCCTGTTGTGTCAAGTTTGGACTGAGTCCTCTGTGCCACAGAAATGGATAAACGGCATTCTAATCCCTATATACAAAGGTAAGGGACCCAAATCAGTGTGTGGTAATTCCAGAGGAATAACTCTCCTGGCACATACTGGGAAGATACTTTCGAGGATCATGTTAGAACGTCTCGTGGAGAATGTGTGTCCACATGTGATTTCTGAGGAACAGTGTGGTTTCAGACCCGAGCGGGGAACAATGGATATGATATTTTCTGCAAGGCAGGTTCAGGAGAAATGTTTAGAGGAACAAATGTCACTATACCAGGTTTTTATAGATCTAACTAAGGCATTTGACACGGTAAACAGGGACGCACTGTGGATTGTTTTGTGCAAACTTGGTCGCCCGACACATTTTGTGAGCCTCTTCGAGAAATTGCACAGCAACATGAAAGCTCAGGTAGTTTTTAATGGTAATCTATCTGATGAATCTTCAGTGGACAACGTTGTAAAACAGGGAGATATTCCTGCCCCTACACTTTTCTCTATATATTTTGCCACATTGCTTTGGTATGCATTTGAGGATTGTAACAGGGGAATCGGAATCAGATTCCGGACATCTGGTAGCATATTTAATCTGACCAGGTTTAACTGTAAGGCAAAGGTTTTCAGAGTACTTGTCAGAGAATTGCTCTATGCTGATGATGCTGACTTGCTGACACACACAGAGGAAGATATGCAACATTTAATGAATAGAATTTCCACTGCATGTACATATTTTGGACTCACAGTAAGTCTGAGAAAAACCAAGGTAATGTTTACCTCCACACCTGGACAAATATATACTGAACCAAACATCTTTGTGAACGGAACAAGATTAGAAGTCATTGACACCTTTGTTTACCTTGGAACCACACTGTCAAGGGATGGTGGTCTTGATGCAGAAATATACCATCGAATAGCGAAGGGAAGTGCTGCATTTGGAAAGCTTGAAAAGCGAGTATGGGCTGATAGAGATATCTCCCTGCAGACGAAATTCAGCATCTACAAAGCGTGTGTATTGACTGCACTTCTTTATTCAGGCGAAACATGGACCACTTACAAGCGTCATGTAAAGATGCTAGAAAGGTTTCATCAAAAGTGTCTAAGACGAATCCTAGGAGTAAAATGGAAGAGTTTCGTAGCAGATACAGAGGTTTTGCGCAGAGCGCACTGTAGCTCAATTGAAAAACATATTATCCTGGCCCAAATAAGATGGACTGGGCATGTAATTAGGATGAAGGATGATCGTTTGCCGAAGCGCTTATTTTATGGTGAGGTCAGCTCTGGTGAGCGACCGCGGCAGAAACTGAGAAAGAGGTATAAAGATTGCATTAAACAAAACCTAAAAAAACTAGATATGTATGAAAGTGATTGGGAAGGAGATGTTCTGGATCGAAGCAAGTGGAGAGCTGTTGTCAGGACGAGCTGTGATGTCTGGGAGGAAAAGATGTTTCAGCAACTTGAGCTTAAGCGGGCCTGTCGAAAGGGAAAAATTGTAAACAATGGAGAGTATAGGATGTGTATTGTGTGTGATCGCGTTCTTCTGTCAAAAGCAGGGTATGTGAATCACATGAAAACACATGAGGGTAGAAATTCCAGACACCCTAAATACCAACCGCCTTCTGCGACCTGTGGCATATGTCACAAGGTTTGTAAAACAATACCCGGACTTAAGAGACATATGCTGGTTGACAGAAGCGTTTCCTTAGAATCAGATACCAGCGGGCAAGGATCGAGAGGCCTGAACATTTGTCATCTGTGCTGTAGACCGTGTCGCTCAGCAGCCGGACTTCAAAGTCACTTGAGGGCTCAGCAACGGAGTGATTGTACTGCGTGATGATATGTGTGGATTGTTGATGGGATGGCTATCGTCTGTCAAGATGGAGCAGTCGTTATATATATAAATTAGTGTGCATTTCTATGCACAAAAGAGGTGACTCTGACAGGACGCATTACATGCTGAAAAAGTCAGTTAAACTCCAAACCACGGATAAGAGTAATTTCAAATGGAATGAATGATCAAAACATTTCAATAGTTACCACATACTCGGGTTTCGACATCAATGAACAAATAAAATAATTTGCCATCCGTGTCTCTTGAGTAATGGCGCTACAATTAATGTATGTTTGTGGAACACTGAAGACACACATGCTCCATGTATATACATAATAATTTTTCAAAATCCACCGCGCAACCGCAGCTACAATCAGCAGCAAATAAAAGTTATGGACTAATGTTCTTCAAAATTATGAAAACTTTCGATATGAAAATATTAAGGGTAGAAAATTTAGAGAAATATTCTATCGGTGGCCATATATATATGTATGTATATATATATATATATATATATATATATATATATTTATCAAAAATTTAGATTTAAAAGAGAGTATTGAAATTTATTCCTATGTCAACATTTCTGTATAAGGCTATATTTAACTGTCAAATTCAAGTCAAACATATAATTTACCTTACACATCTTCAGGGAAAAAGGTAAAGAACAAAAAGTAAACACCAAAAACATCGTCTCTAAGTCCAATTCATATTCAAATTTCTTCATAAATAACTCGTTAAATAAAGGTCCGTTAAAGGGAGAAAACGCCTCATAATATTATTAATAAATTATAAACAATCACATATTGCAATGGAAATCTATATTATGTTATCTATAGAAGCTTTAACAAAAATACAACTGCTATTGGTAAATTATACATTGATATGGCCTGCCTTAAGACCTAATATTATACTATGATATACTATAATACCCGGTCATATTACAATTTATTTAAACCAGCGAAATGTGTGTCTTGGATAATGTGTTCATCTTAGAGCATTATTTGTTAGTTTATTTATCAACTTACCCTTAGAGAATAATATAAAATATAGTTCTAAATTACATAACGAACAATATCTCCTACCTTTGAATTTGACAGTTAAATATAGCCTTATACAGAAATGTTGACATAGGAATAAATTTCAATAATAATGGATATCAGCGTCAAAACTCTTTTAATTTAAAATTTTTGATATATGACCAAGGAGATCGATCCTTAAGGAGTGTACTTTAAACTTTTGCGGAGAAATCTCTTGCTATATTGGTAGCGGTTACATGTTTTTCTCATCATCAACACATTGTGGAGATATCATCATATGAACATATATATATGTATATATCTGTTTCTGTGCATATATATATATATATATATATATATATATATATATATATATATATATATATATATATATATATATATACAGGAATGCATAACTCCTTATATTGAACTCTACTATTTCGCTCAAGTTAACTCTCTCATATCGTCTCTGATGAAGGGATACTCCTTATATCCTAGAAACAGCTGTAAAATTAGAGTTCCCTTCTTAAATGTCCTATAAATTCCACACACCCTTGGTTTTATTGTCTCATTTCATTTAACATATATATTCATATACATACATATATATATACATATATATATATATATGTGTGTGTGTGTGTGTGTGTGTGTGTGTGTGTGTGTGTGTGTGTGTGTGTGTGTGTGTGTAATAATGTAAATAATATATAGATATATGCATATATCCATACATATATGTACATACCTACATCTATATGTATACATGCATGCATACACGAGTATAGGACATAAAAAAAAAAACATTAAGCACAATGAGAAACGAAAACATAAAAGCGAAAACAGAAAACGAACTTTTTTCGAACAACGAAACAAACAGAGAAACGAGACATGCAACATAAAAAGTATATCCCTTCGTCAGTTGTCCCTGTTTCATCTACTCCGGAAGATGTTTGTAAGTCAGTCAGGAACACATAAGTACCGTTAGTTTCGCTTCAACATTTAAATTTCATTTGTGTCAAAATATTTTCGTCGCTTAATAGGCTGGAGAGAGACAGAAACCAAAGAAATAACATTGGTGCTTGGTATGACAAAAAGAAATTTCACAGAGTACTGTCTGTCGACGCTACATTTCTTTAACGAGTCAAGTGGGGGTATTTAAGAAGATCCTACGCACAATATCGACACATGCCAATGATGCAATGCAGAGACAAGTCACCGAAACTGTCTGTATACAGGAGTACAAAGCTACACTCAACCGCATACCCGAGTTGAGTAACAGCCATATTCCATTCGGAAGTATCCATCAATAATCACCCCTTACTCTCATTTATATGTAGAATTTCATACATACAAGTTGAGACGCATGATACCCATATAGGTATGTGTGTGTGTGTGTGTGTGTGTGTGTGTGTGTGTGTGTGTGTGTGTGTGTGTGTGTGTGTGTGTGTGTGTGTGTGTGTGTGTGTGTGTGTGTTTGTATAAATATGTATAGTTGTATGAGTGTGCATAAATTTATATGCTCACAAACATACATGCATATATATATATATACATACATCCATACAGTGACGCTCTTGTAATCCCAAGGTGCAACTGCATGTGTAGGATATGTCATGCTTCTGTGGAACTCATCCTGTGATTAGCAGCTGTTCTAAAATGTCATCGCGATACTAGCTCACTATGCGACACGATGACGTTGCTAAAATTTACAATGCTATCCGGAAAAAAATAAACTACCCTGAAATAAACTTAGAGAATCCCTCTGTTATGGAATACATTCATCAACACCAAATCAAGGAATACTCGTGGAATATTCCCATCAAAACATCTGTGAAATGTAAACATAACAGGTCCGATATTGTTGTTTGGGACAGAGGGGCAATGGTATGTGCCATCATAGAGGTTAGCTGCCCTGCAGATATAAGTATCTCTTTGAAAATCAAGGAAAAATAGGATATCTATGGACAACTGCTTTGAAACCTTCAGCTTCTATATCCAGACTATGAATTCATATTCATACCAATAATAATTGGAGCACTAGGTTTTGTTAGTAAATGCTTAAAGGAGAATCTGGATAAACTGGGATTTTCAGAAAGAGAAACTGACCGGCTAATTCTTACATTAGAAGTCCAGTCTGTAAGTGGAACAGTAAAAATATGCAAGACTTTTTTCAAGTTCCAAACGTGAATTTGTTCTCTGTAAACTACATCTTTGCTGGAAATCGGCTCCCCCACTCAGTGGAAGATTTTTAATAATTAAAAAATAGAAGAGACATACATACATACATACATGCATACATACGTACATACATACATAAGGAGTTATTTCCCTTTATACTTCTTATATCCAGCCTTTTCTCAAATAACTCCTTATATTGAACTATACTACTTCCCCCTTTAGTTAACTCTCCTCATATCGTCTCTTATTAAGGGATATCCCTAATATCCCAGAGACGCTTGTAAAGTTACATTTCTCTTTATAAATTTCACACAACCTTGGTTTTGTTGGCTCATTTTATTGTACATAGACATGCTCACACAAGACCCGCATTAGACACATCACTCGTATTACTATCCAACCGAGAGTCTTATATAGCCTTACCTGCCATCTTGATATTATATAAATATATATATGTATATATATATATATATATATATATATATATATATATATATATATATATATATATATATATATATATATATATATATATATATGTATATATATATATGTATATATATATATATATACATATATATAATATACATATATATATATACATATATAGTATATATATATATATATATATATATATATATATATATATATATATACATATACATATATACATATATATATATATATATATATATATATATATATATATATATATATATATATATATATATATATATATATATATATATATATATATATATATATATATATATATATATATATATATATATATATATATTATATATATATATATATATATATATATATATATATATATATATATATATATATATATATATATATATATATATATATATATATATATATATATATATATATATATATATATATATATATATATATATATATATATTATATATATATATATATATATATATATATATATATATATATATATATATATATTTATATATATATATATATATATATATATATATATATATATATATATATATATATATATATATATATATATATATATATATATATATATATATATATATATATATATATATATATATATATATATATATATATATATATATATATATATATATATATATATATATATATATATATATATATATATATATATATATATATATATATATATATATATATATATATATATATATATATATATATATATATATATATATATATATATATATATATATATATATATATATATATATATATATATATATATATATATATATATATATATATATTGACGGCGAGCTGGCAGAAACGTTAGCACACCGGGCGAAATGCATAGCGCTATTTCGTCTGCCCGCTACGTTCTGAGTTCAAATTCCGCCGAGGTCGACTTTGCCTTTCATCCTTTCGGGGTCGATTAAATAAGTACCAGTTACGCACTGGGATCGATATAATCGATTTAATCCGTTTGTCTGTCCTTGTTTGTCCCCTATGTGTGTAGCCCCTTGTGGGTAGTAAAGAAATAACACACAACAGTCTTCTTTCAGCTTCGTCTACCATGAACACTTACAAGGCTCTGGTCGGTCCGAGGCTATAGTGAGGGACACTTGCCCAAGGTGCCACGCAGTGGGACTGAACCCGGAACCATGTAGTTAGGGAGCAAACTTCTTACTACCCAGCCATGCCTAAGCCCAATATATAAAAATATGTGCGTGTGTGTGTATGAGTGCGTGTATGTGCCTGTATGCAAGAATGTATGTATATGTCTGTATGTATAAGTATATATATATATATATATATATACGGATAAACACGCACGTGCGTGTGTGCGTGTGTGCGTGCGCGCGCGTGCATACACACACACTCACAAATACCACGTACGCACATATGGAGGCTTTTTAAGGAAGCTTGATTCATTAACTAAGGAAAAAAGACACATGATCTTCAGTTATCCGTGTAGAATGGAAAATCTTTAGAGCCAGGAAATGTAAAGAGCAATAAATAACTGGACGACCTACTGCTGTCTTCAGAAATGGTGTAAAGTCTTGGAGGAACCTAATTTCTGAAATTTATTTATCTAATTGATTTGATTTTGTGGAAGTGAACTTTAGGAGATGTTGGTGGAAGGAAAAAGATAAGTGGTTTAGGAGACAGACATCAGTTACGCTTCGCTGAATAAGATCCAGTAAATAGAAAATAATAAAAACCCATGTCGACTCAAGAATGTGTTGTGTTGTGTGAGTGTAAGAGCGAGTGGAACACGGGAGGTGGGGGGGGGGCAGAGAAATAAATCAACTAGTCATTAGAATTACACGCATGCACTCAAGCGCGTGAATGCACGTACACACACGCACACGCACACACACACACACTCACACACACACACACACACACACTCACACACACACACACACACACACACACACACACACACACACAAGCGCACGCATATGAGTACATCTCAGTCTTCCTTTGTGTGCGTGTGTATATTATATATATACATATCTCTCTCTCTCTCTCTCTCTCTCTCTCTCCATATATATATATGTATATATATATATATATATTTATATATATACATACACACATATATAATATATATAAATATATAATATTTATATATGTATATATATATATATATATTTGTTTGAATATACGTATGTATGTGTGTATGTGTGTGTGAGTATGTATATGAGTGCATGTGCGTATGTATGAGTGCACGCGTGTGTATGTACGCGCGCGCGATCACCGTGTGTGCGCGTGTGTGTCTGTGTGTGTTTATATTAAAATAAATATAAATAAATAAGATCAAGCAACAGAAGCGAAAGACAAAAACAATTCTATATTCACCATTACCTATTGAACCACTCTTACTCTTCGTCCGCCTGCTCACCACCCACCCCCTATACATACCCACCACACCCAATACTCATTCATTCATTCATTCATTCATTCATTCATTCATTCATTCATAGTCATAAAACAGATATGAACCTATTAGGGAAAAAGAAAAGATTGAAAGAAAGAAAAGAAGAAAGAAAGAATGAAAGAAAGAAAGAAAATAATAAGCAAACAAAAAAGCTAAAAGAAAACAAATTAAGAAAAAACACGCATACTGAATAAAACTATATATATATATATATATATATATATTTATATATATAAGCATATATGTATGTATGTGTAATAATAATAATAAATGATGATATTGATGATGATGATGATGATGATAGTAATAAACTGCCGGACGATATTACGATCTAAACCGTATTCATAAGCTAAACCGCCATGTTGTAAGTAGCAACGGGTACATAGCTACATACTCATCGTCCTAGAACACTGTAAAACACTCAAATGTATTAGCAGCGAACGGAAGTTGTTCGATTCTGTTTCCGCTCCGTTTGGGAACGCCACCACCTTATTGAAGCTTAACATGTGCTAAAAAGAAAATCTGACAAAGAATTTTTTGTTTTTGTTTTCGATTTTTTTAAAGAAGGAGCGGGGGAGGGGACATTTTTTCTTTTTGTTTTTTTTTACTGAGTTGACAGGACTACTTTATTTTTTTTCCTTTATCATTTTCGTTTCCTTTTTTTTATTTTAATTTATTTTAAGTGTTTTTTGCTCTTATTGCTTTCTTCTTTTTGTTTTTGTTTGTTTTAACTCACCAATCCTATACATAGGTGCATTCTAAGAATCGTGATGGTGGTGGTTATTGCAGTGGCGGTGCTCGTAGTGGTGGTGCTGGTAATGTTAGAGTAAGTCTTGGTAATGATACAAGCAATTGTGGATTATTGACTGTCAAAAACACACTATTATTATTATTATTATTATTATTATTATTATTATTATTATTATTATTATTATTATTATTATTATTATTATTATTATCATACTCCCGTTTAAATCGATAGATGTGTACGAGGAGAAAAAAGTGACCATTTGAGTCGTGCTTGTCTTGAATTATTCGATTGCATTGTAGGATTTTGAAATACTTCGATGCATTGGCGTATGTACATATCAATACATAAATACGTAATCAGTACATACAAAAATGCACGCATACTTACATACATATATGCACATATATACACATACATATATATATATATATATATATACACACTCACACACAACGCATATGTGTGTATATATATATATATATATATATATACAGAGAGAGAGAGACAGAGAGAGAAAGAATATTAAATCTCTGAGCGAGAAGTAAACAGTAGCAGTATGGAATCGTAAAATATGATTGACAACTAAATGTGGCGCTGTCATAGAGGACGATGCTACTGTTGTTTTTAGCCGCAGGAGGACACGACCTCCAGCATGCTAATGACACACTGCCTGTGTCTGATTAGTATTTGGGAGGGGAAATCATCGTTCCCATCTCCAGCCTTACGTGATACACACAGAGCCGGTTTTCTGGGTAGTAACCCGTCATCAGTTTGTGATAATCATGAGCTAGTTATGACAACTCATTCCACACACAAAATACTCTATGATTTTTACCAGTGACAAACTGTCGCTGATCTCGAAAAGGGAAAAACAAACAATAATAAATGTCTGAGCGAGATATAAATAGTAGCCATAAGGAAATCGTAAAACATAATTGCCAACTAAATGTGGCGGTCCTATAGATGTCGATGCTACTGTTGTGTTTAGTCTTCTTGGGACTAAAAAACAACAGTAGCCTCGTCCACTATGGGACTGCCACATTTAGTTGGCAATTATATTTTACGATACACACACACACACACACACACACACACACACACACACATACACACACAATATATATGTATATATTTGTTTTCTTTTGCTTGTTTCATTTATTAGACAGCAGCCATGCTAGCGCACTCGGAGAATTTTACTTGAGTGAATCGACCCTAGTGATTTTCTTAAGCCTGGTACTTATTCTATCGTTTTCTTTTGACGAACTGCTGCGTTACGGAGACTTAAACACACCAAAACCGGTTGTCAAGAAATGGAGGAGAACAAACACACACACATACCCAGATACAAGGAATCAGACATATATATATATGAGACGGGATTTATTCAGTTTCCGTCTAAATCCATTCGCAAGGTTTTGGTCAGTCAGAGATCATAGTAGAAGACACTTATCCAAGGTGCAACGCAATGGAAATAAACTCGGACCCATGTGGTTCGGAAGCAAGCATGTAACCACACACATGTGTGTATGTGTTTTACCCTTTTTTGCCTCTTTTAGTGGTTGAACTGCGGTCATAGCAGGTCAGCGCCCTGAAAGTTTTAACTGATCGAACCAACGCTTGCACTTATTTTAAAAGCCTGGTTCTTATTCTATTGATCACTTTTTGCCGAACCGCCGATTACTGGGTGTTAGGTAATCACCATCGGTTGTCATGTGATGGTAGAGGAAATCTCAAACAGAAAAGTCTCAGTGAAATTTTGTTTCTATTAGACTGCGGTCATACTGTGGCATCACTTTGAAGAATTTTAGTCGAATGAATCGATCCCAATTCTTATTTCATTCTATAAAGCCTGATACTTATTCTATCAGTAACTGTTGCCAAACCGCTAATTTACGAAAGCGTAATCACAAACACTCACATACACACTGTCTCTCATACATACACGCACACACATGCACACATAACACACACACATATATATATGTATATGTATACATGCATGAATACATGCATGCATGCATGCATAAATGCTTACATGCATGCATATATACGTACATATATAGTTACACGCACACATGCATACATAGATGCATGCATGCATATACACATACATATATACACACACGTACATACTACATACGTATATAGTATATATACAGAGAGAGAGAGAGAGAGAGAGAGAGAGAGAGAGAGAGAGATTAAGAAATGTAGTCAAACACAAGTGTTATTCAAATCAATTATACTTCCAACATATGTTTCGAAGAAAGCATTAAAATTATTCCTGAGAGAATAAAAATGATGTAAAACAATGCAATCATCTCATCGGGGAAAAAAAGAGGGAAAAAAAACACATCAATAAGCCATTTATAACCGAATGTGATTACCGCGTATATGATGCGCAAGTTATTTTTAACAAAATCCGTTTATAGGTTTAACGTCCAAGGTAATTTAGAGAAAGAGAAAGAGGAGAAAGAAAGAAATTAACAGAAAATTAAGAGTGGAAAAATATAGTATGAGAGATGAATAAGAATAAAGTTTAAAAAGCGTGAAAATAGATACATGTAGTAGAAATGAAATGTAAGAAAACAGTTAAAGGTCGAATCTTGTAGATTGACTTATAGGAACTGAAGGAAAGTTTTTGCCAATGTTCACAACGATAAACGCGTTCTTTTAAACGTGTTTACAAGAATATTCTCCGAGGAAAGGATAAGAAATTGTACTTCGTTACGGAGCGAACCAAAAGATTTACCTTTGTCATATTTTCTGTTAATTTCTTTCTTTCTCCCCCTTCTCTTTCTGACATTAAATCTACAAACGTTTTTTTTTTTTAAATAACTTGCCAGCGTTCCCCTTCATCATACACGCGATAATCATATTCGGTTTAAAATGGCTTATTGATGTGGTTTGTTTCTCTTTTTTGCCCTGACGAGACGATTGCAATTTTTTAGATCATTTTTATTCCTTCAGGAATAATCGCAATGTCTTCTTAAAAACATATGTTGGAAGTATAAATGATTTGAATAACATCTGCGTTCGACTCCATCTCTTAATTTAGTCATGTTATTTAAGAACATTTCACTAAACTATTGAATTTCTACCTCTATAAATAGGGTGTAATATCCTTGGTACTCATTGTGAATTTTTGCTTCCATGGTAACTATTTATATTATTTCCGTGTTATTTGGACACATAGAAAAAATACACAGACATTTATGTATAAATATATATGGGAAAATTCACGAAAAAAACAATAGACGAAGACAGGTGATGTAAACAACAAATGGATATATTAGTATAACGCTCGGGAATAGAGAAAGTCTTTAACGTTTCGAGCCTACGCTCTTCAACAGAATGGAACAAAGAAAGAAACAAGGAGAGAATATATATATGTGTAGTGGTCAGTGATCTATCATGGCGAATGCATATATGTGTATGTGTGTGTGTGTATGTGTGTGCATGTATATGTGCATGTGTATGTATATGTATATGTGTATATGTGTGTGTGTGTATATACAACGTGATTCTTTCCGCTTCTGTCTACCAATATTTACTCACGGTGTTTTAGTAAACCCGGTGCTAAAGAGGACACTTGTCCTATATGCAGTGAGGATGAACGTGGAGCCAGTCGGTTGGGATACACTCCTTATCACACAGCCAGCCTGCGCATATTTATTTATTTACTTATTTATTCGTTTGTTCTTTTTTTTTTATTGTTCGTCGGCTGAAGTTACAGAGTGATTCGAGGGTCTAGAGTTTTGTGTATTGGCACTATCATGTGCCTAGACACAACAAACTGTGGTCCATTTTTACCCATTCTTAATAGT
>NC_142944.1:53749394-53799394 GCF_046866305.1 Octopus bimaculoides
TTTGATGTTGCTGCACCTCTTATGTGTCCATAGCTTGCACCGGGTACATCTTATAGAGTTACTACCTACTCCTTTTCTACATACTGAGCAGGGCCATCTACCTGAAGGGGTTTGTGTTTTATCTACCTTCCTACTTATTAGGATTTTGGTTTTAGCTAGGTTGACTCTAAGGCCCTTCAATTCTAGACCTTGCTTCCACACCTGAAACTTCTCCTCTAGTTCTGATAGTGACTCCGCAATTAGGGCAAGGTCATCAGCATAGAGGAGCTCCCAGGGGCAACCTGTCTTGAACTCCTCTGTGATTGCCTGGAGGACTATGGTAAATAATAGGGGGCTGAGGACGGAACCTTGGTGGACCCCTACCTCTACCCGGAATTCATATATATATATATATATATATATAATTTAGATTTAATCAAAAGATTAAATGTGGTTCTTAAAATGCTTGAGGCACCAGTATTTGGTAGGATAAAAACCAAAAACAATATCAAAATCAAGAGATTTGGTGAATAAAATTTGAAGTTAAGCAACAAAAATTCAATAGGTTATAGCAGTACGTACGTTTCGTACAAGCTCCATTTATTCATGTATTGGGAACACTATGCTGCTGTTTCACAGACAAGTCCTGTCTTTCTAACTCTATTCCTCTCCCTTTTTTCCATTTCCCTCTTCCCCACTTTCTTTCTGTTTGGATTTTGGCCATTAATATTATAGTTTTACCCATAAAAAATACCACCCCACATTAATTTATATATCTTATTTTAACTGGATATGTTTATCTTGTTCTAATTATTATTATTCCCTATAGTTTTGAACTTAGTAGTTCAGTGCTTGATTGTATTATTCTATTTATACTGTAGAATAGATATATTTCTTTAATACCTTGACCTTAATTCCCTTACCTTAAATTTTTTCCAAATTCTTACCACTCCTTAGGGTATTGCCCTTCCATTTCCTTTTTTTTTTTCTCTATCTCATGCTTGATTTACCCCTAACCTGCTGTCCACCACTACTTAACCTGCCTTCCTCAAAATTTGAAATTGCTACTATCCCTCCAATTAGATTTTAAATTCTTGTTTGATTCACTTGTCTGTAAAACAGCAGCATAGTCGAGATGTGTTTTCTTCTCATACTCTTGTTTTTTGCAAACATCTTCAAAATGACTTTCTAAAATGAAATTCCATTATGCAGCTGAGGAGTACATTTTCATTGTATTTTCTGTAGTGTTCTCACTACATGAATAAATGGAGCTTGTACGAAACGTACGTACTGCTATAACCTATTGAATTTTTGTTGTTTAACTTCAAAAATTATATATATATATATATATATATATATATATATAATACATTTATCTTCATATATATATATATATATATATATATATATATATATATATATATATATATATATATATATATATGGGAGATTTTACGAAAAAAACAACAACATCGAGGACAGGTGGTGTAAATAACAAAAGGATGTATTAGTTTGACGCTCGGGAATACAGAAAGTCTTTAACGTTTCGAGCTAAGCTCTTCAACAGAAAGAATAGGGAGAAAAAGGAGAAAAACACGGAGAGAAAAAAATTGGGGACAAAAAAAATTTGAATGTTGTGGTCAGTGATCTGCCATGGCGGCTGAAATTTATATACATATATCTGTAAATATATGTGTGAATTATTCGGTAGCCATGATAAATCTCCGAGTTTCGGATGACGGGGTAGAAACCCACTCTGTCATCTCTTCAGTTATTGGGCCATCGAAAGACAAGCTATGAAAAAGACCGTTAAAACAAAAGGATATTAGTGTGTGATTGACCGTTATAAAGACAAAAGTGATATTAGAATGACCGCTATTATGTCAAACACTCGTAAGTCCAAATTTAGTCAATGTCTTTTATTCCAGTATTTATTTTTTCTTTCAACAGGTGATACTTTTGGTGAAAATATCGCATTCCAGCTACTTCAGATGCCAAGATATCAAAAATTGTCAAAGTTATAATAAAAGGAATTTGCTATGAAATGGTGCAAAACAGGAACGTTTTCTGCTTGCATAATAGCAACAAACGCACATATATACACACACACCGTTTCAGTGGCCTCCGTCGCTTTACTCGTGATAAGTTGTCTTTCATGTAAGTAAAAAAACTCTTCATCGCTATTACAGTCCGGTGTTTAATACACTTCGCTCTTGGTATATTCATAGTGTAGTATTCCGTAAATCTTCTAAAGCAGACATACAGGCCTTTAACTTGCTAAATTTCCAGTGAGCATTGCCAAGAACAAACTATTATAAAACAAAATGCATTACTCTTCATACTCGAAATTACTATATATCAGTTTTCAAAAGGGTAAGAATACTTGAATAGAAAAAAAAAAAGAAAAGACAACATTAATTTCGCGGGCGACTTCAACGATAATCGCACTCGGATTTACAAATATCCTACAACTCTACGACTATCACCAAAGTAGCTTAGTTCCCGAATATACTTTCAGATATGTGTTTGTATGTTTATATATATATATTCGTCTATGTGTGTATATGTGCTTATTAGTTGTTTTTCATTTAGATGCGCGTGTGAGTGTGAGAATGTGTTGTTTTTCCTGTGTGTATACATGTGCGTTTGTTGCTATTATGCAAATATGTCGTAAGCCCAAAAGGTTTTGTACCATTCCATAGAAAAACCTTTGAACTATAACTTTGACAATTTTTGATATCTTGGGATGTGAAGTAGCGGGAGATGCGTTATTTTGACCAAAAGTACCACCTATTGTAACAAAAAGAAAATGAATATTGGAAAAAAAGGCTTTGACTAAATTTGGACTTCCGAGAGTTTAAAATAATAGCAACGATATGATTCTAGAACAGTGACCAGATTTATGCGGTATAATCCTATGGCAGTTGATAGCGTGCTATCTTGGTAAACATAGTATAACTATCGTGAATTGAACTCGCGATTGTGTTATCAAATTATATCAAAGTGGCATGATGAATTCTTGTTTGGCTTATTATCAAGAATTAAAGATAAAATGATAACTTTAATAATAATTTCAAATTAAATAAATATAGCACAATAAATCCTACAAAATACGCAATTCTTTCTTAGTATAGAGTGTCCAATGCAGGCTTTGAAACATAACTAGAAAGTTGTTTAAATCTCTGCACAATAGAGTCTTGTTGGAACCACGGTTTAAATTATGTGTCTGTAAACATTACTTACTTCCATAGCTTCACAGGCTCACGTAGACGCACACACACACAAATACACACACAAACACACGATACATTCATATATGTATATATATATATATATATATATGTGTGTGTGTGTGTGTGTGTGTGTGTGTGTGTGTATGTATATTTATACATATATATAAATATATATATATGTATATATATATACATATATACATGCATACATACATACATACACATATATGTGTATTTGTGTGTGTGTGTGTGTGTGCGTGTGTGTGTGCGTGTGTGTGTTTGTGTGTGTGCTTGTGTGTGTGTGTGTGTGTGTGTGTGTGTGTGTGTGTGTGTGTGTGTGTGTGTGTGTGTGTGTGTGTGTGTGTAGATAGTAATTTTGGTTTTTGTACTGATAACCTTTTCATTTCGTGGTATATATTTTCGTATTTAATGT
Organism: Octopus bimaculoides; assembly: GCF_046866305.1. Lineage (NCBI taxonomy): Eukaryota > Metazoa > Mollusca > Cephalopoda > Octopoda > Octopodidae > Octopus > Octopus bimaculoides. The sequence goes on from NC_142944.1 coordinate 53,753,040, forward strand.
AATATTCTGCCAAAATATTTTTCGCTCTCTAATTTTCGAACTCTCTAATGTGAGTACCAAACCAAGAACATGAGTTGATGGAATTAGATAAGCCACTTTTATACAATGAGTGTGCATAGACCATGCATATTCTGTGAATTCTGAGAATTTGGATGAACTTTTGTCTCATAAATCTTTACAACTTCCCCTATCTATATGTTCACACAAGTATATGCAGATGCACATATAAACATAAACATATATAAACATGCACACACATCAAATGCATTGTTGCCAACTGCGTGAAAACGTCTTCCAGATATTGTCTTCCCATGAAGCATAATAGAGAGGCCGAAACTGTCTGGAAGAAGATTACAAAGAAGAAAATATTCACAAAATTCGCCATATTGACATCGGTGGTTCAAAAGAATATTGATAGTAATTAGAATTTAAAACAGCTGCCATTCTAAAACACAACCGCAAAGTAATTACATGATCTGTTCTGGAAATTGATCGGTCTCTGGACTCCAATGTGGTTAGAAATATGCAAGCGGAAGAGGATATCTTAAGATCATTTATAAACGAATTTGAAAGTCGAACACATAAGGTACACTTGAGACAAATGGCTGAGAAGACTATTGGGAGAAATTGGATATTAAAACAGCTACCGAATCAAATCACACCTAACCCTTTGGTGAACCGAAGAAAAATGAAATGTTCTGTTCTGGAACTCAACCGCTCCCTAGACACTAATGTGATTAGAAAAATAGAAAAGAAGAAATCTAAAGATCATTCTTTTACGCTTTTACTCTTTTACTTGTTTCAGTCATTTGACTGCGGCCATGCTGGAACACCGCCTTTAGTCGAGCAAATCGACCCCATGACTTATTCTTTGTAAGCCTAGTTCTTATTCTATCGGTCTCTTTTGCCGAACCGCTAGTTTACGGGCACGATAACGCACCAGCATCGGTTGTCAAGTGATGTTGGTGGGACAAGCACTGACACACAAACACACACATACACATATATATATATACATATGCATACATATATGATGGGTTTCTTTCAGTCTCCGTCTACCAAATCCACTCAGAAGGCTTTGGTCGGGCCGAAGCTATAGTAGAAGACATTTGCCTCGACTGAACCCATAACCATGTGGTTGGTTAGCAAGCTACTTACCACACAGCCACTCATCGATAAATGAGTTTGCATATACAAAATTGAATAGAAACTTTCAGTTTCATGTTATTCTATTTGAGACGAGAGGATACAAACTAACCTACGGGAGCAAAGTATGACTAGATTGGATTCTTGGGAAGAGAATGCAAATCCTTAATTCATATTCTACAAAAGATCACGATATCTGGGCATGTAAAACTCTACAAGACCTTCTAATGATTTAAAGGATATACCATGACCCTATCATTCAAAGCGTTAGCCCTAAATTCGTGGCCGTTCTCATTTAACCTAAGAAAAAACAGAAAGGGAAGGACATACATACATAAATACATACATCAGTAAATACATTCATATATATATATATATATATATGACCTGACATACATACGTATAAACGTACATACATACATAGATACATACATGCATACATACATTCATAATACATACATACATACATACATACAAGCATACATACATACATACATACATACATACATACATACATACATATATTTGACCTGAATTCATCGTAGGCCACCATCTTCAAATTATACGCAAAGAGTGGCTGTAATATCAGCGATAGAATACAATATCGCAAAGAGATAATCGAAAGAGACAGTCTCCTTTAGTGTTGTTTATACTTTCTGTAAACCCATTCTCATTCACTTTAAGGAGGTCTGAAGGATATCTCACTGGTTTACAAGGAAATAGAAATACCAAAATTACACACTCTATCTTTCTGGATGACTTGAAACTTTAAATAAAGGATATGCATGAGATGAAAAACAGCCTTGACCTAGTTACAGCATTCTCATAGGATGCAGAGCTGGAGTTTGGTCAGGATATATTTGTTGTATGGCTGTAAAATGGGGGAAAACTCTAAACCAAAGTGGTACTTTCAGTCGAAATATCGCATCTCCAGGTATTTTAGATGCCAAGATATCAAAAATTGTCAAAGTTATAATAAAATGGTTTTGCTGGGGAATGATGCAAAACAAGGACGTTTTGTGCTTACGACAAACTTGCATAATAGCAACAAACGTGGATCTAGTTCAAAACGGGGGCACCAGTATTTTCTTAACGAAACACTTTGAAACTTCGGACACTGGTAGAATGTGTCATATAAAACGTCTTTTTCTCTTAATCTTCTTAAGAAAAATTATTATATTGCAATTTATTTCATGTTAAAGTTGTCGTATTTCTGTAATTTCAACCAATGACTGACGTCCATTCAGCCGAATACATTAAGTGCTGACTACGTAAACAAACGATTCTCAAACGATTCTGGCGGTGATAAAATTATTATTTCCTTGTCAAACAATGGCTGAAGCATATTGGCAGTAGCTAATAAACCTTTCTATTATAGACACAAGGTCTGGTTTTTGAAGGAAGGAGCAAGTCAATTAGGGTTAGGGTTAGGGTTAGGGTTAGGGAAAACGAACACACGTGTGTTGCCTCTCTGCAAAATGTCAGAAGTAATGGAGATTAAATACGCTTTACACCGCTTAAACTGCCAAAGGAGTAACTGTAAACAGCTGAATACTTGTCAGTGATTGGTTGAAATTATCGAAATAAGACAATTTTTTACATGAAATTAATTCGAATACAAAAATTTTTTTGTGTTTTATAACACAAAATAGATAAGTATAGGAAGTTTGAAAGTCTTTCGGTACCAAAAACACTACATAAAACATAAATGAAAACTGGTGCCCCCGTTTTGAACTAGATCCACAAACGCACATATATATACACAAACAGGAAAGGAACACAAGCATATACACATATTCCAACACTCACACGCGTATCTAAGTTAAAAACATCTCATAATCCCATACACACATAGACGAATATATATACATGTATACATACACACACATGTCTGAGAGAATACACAGGATCGAATTTAATATCAAAAACACTCTATTATAAAAAATAATACTTAGTCGTTCATGCTCAAAATTACTACATATCAACTTTTAAAACGGAAATAATACTTGATTACAAAAAAATAATAATAATATTGCAGGCAACTTTGAAGCGAGCCGAACTCGAAATTATAAATGTCCTACAACTCTACGACTTTCGCCAAAGTATCTTGCTGAAATCTGGGTTGAAACCTTTACACCTTTCCCTATCTGTATGTTTACACACGTATATACATACACACATATCCATATAAACATATATACACATGAACGAAACATAATAGGGAGGCCGAAATAGTCCGGACGAAGATTACAAAGAAGAAAATGCGCACAAAGTTCACCGTATTGAAATCGATGGTTGAAAAGAATATATATATATATATATATATATATATATACATATGTTTGCATAGACATATACATACATGCATATATATATATATATATATATATATATATATATATATATATATATATATATATATATATATATATATATATATATACATATGTTTGCATAGACATATACATACCTGCATATATATATATATATATATATATATATATATATATATATATATATATATGCATGTATGTATATGTCTATGCAAACATATGTATATATATATATATATATATATATATATATATATATATTTATATATATAAATATATATATATATATATATATATATATATATATTTATATTTATATATACATACTTATATATATTTATATATATTAGGGTATTCCCATATTATAATGACGAGTAGAAGTTGCATAATACTACATTGAGTACGAAATCATGATCTAAAATTCAGTCTGTTTTAAGGGGCTGGCTTTGAGAGTTGCATTTCCTCGCGTTCGGTAAAAATGTGTTTATTATGGTAGTCTGACTTTAGAGTCCCTCTTAGCGTGATGCATTTTCAACTTGGTGGTTGTTTTTAATTTTCAATTTCTCCCAAATAATATTTTTATCCCTTTACCTCAGTAGGATAATCTTCATTTTTTAGTTATTATTTGTTGTTATTTGTTAAATCTAATTCTGAGATATTTCTTCAAATATGTGTATATATATATATATATATATATATATATATATATATATATGTATATGTGCATATATTTGTATATGTTTCTACATGAGTGTATGTGTTGGTTAGCATGTACATGTGCGTGTGCTTCAAGCGTGCGCATTTACGTTTGTGTTGTGTCTCTGTGTGTATATCTTTGCATCTTTTAATATATCAATGTAGAATGGTGTGCAGATTACTAAGGCAAATTTTGATGCTAGTTGCCAGCATGCTATCTTAATATAAATATTTCATCTGTCGAGAACTGAATTTTTAATTGAGAGTTCAATCAATATTACAGTCGCACGTAGAATTTTATTTCACTTAAGGTTTTTTTCTTTTGAAGTATTTTTGCGTAAAGTTTTTCGGGACCAAATGATAAAATAACTTTTAAATTATTTTGAAATTGAGGAAATATTTCATTCAACCTCAACTAGCAGGACCCGTAAATATTTCAAGGAACTATTGGTAAACCAATTGCGTAAACCAATATCTCAAAACTATAACCAAAAAAACCAGAGGTATACAGGTTTATGTGACAAAATTTCATCCCAGTTCCCAGCGAGCTACTTGGCAACAGTTGTAGAGTAGTAGGATATTTGTAATTCCAAGTTCAACTGATAACCAAGTAGCCCGCGATGTTATTATTATTCTTATATTTTTAATTCATGTATTTTTAACCTTTTGAAAGTTGATATATAGTAATTCCGAGCATGAAAGATAATGAATTATTTTTTTATAATAGTTTGTTTTTTAACAATGCTCTCGAGAAATTTAACAAGTTGAAGGCCTAGTGTCTGTTTTAGAAAATTTGTGGAATACTACACTATGACTATACGAAGAGCGCAGTGTATTACACACCGGACTCTAATGGAGATGAAATGTTGTATTCTTACATTAAAAACAACTTATCACGAATAAAGGAAATGAGGCCAATCAAACGAAATATAATTTCAATAAATACAATTTTCAGATATTAAAATTAGTTGCCAACTGCGTGAAAATGTCTTCCAGATATTGTCTTCTCATGAAGTATTATAGAGAGGCCGAAACAGACCGGAAAAAGATTACAAAGAAGAAAATACCCACAAAGTTCGCCGTATTGAGATCGATGGTTCAAAAGAATATTGATAGTAAAAACAATTTAAAACATCTGCTAGTTTCAGACACAACCGAATATATATCGTTGGGTAGGATCAGAAATACGTTATAAGTTCTGTCCTACAAATTGAACGCTCTCTGGACACCAATGTGGTTAGAAATATGCAAGAGAAAGGGGATATCTAAAGATCATTGATAAACGAGTTTGCAAATCCAACATTTAAGGTACACTTTCAGATTCATGCCTATAATAATTGGAGCAACATGATACATTCCAGCCTGTTAGGAACAAAGTATGAATGAACTTGGTTTCTTTCGGAGAGAATGGATATCCTTAATTCTTATACTACGAATGATAACCATGTCTGGGACTGAAAATCTGCAATACATTTTTCAGATTTAAAGGATGACGTTGAAAACAAGACACTTGCCTTCAAAACGTTGCTAAGAAATCGGTGGCCGGTCGTGTTTCACCTGAATTAAAAAACACAAACAAATCCAGCACAAACTAGCTATAACCGAAATTTATCATATACATACAAAAGGCTGAAAAGACTATTGGGAGAAATTGAAAATTAAATCAGCCTTCGAGTCAAAACACAACCGGCCAAATACCGTTGTGTTGAACGGAAGAGAAAGGAAATGTTTTGTTGTGGGACTCGGCCGCTCCCTGGACACCGATGTAATTAGAAAAAACAAAAGGAAGAAGACATCTACAGGTAATTGATAAACGAGTTTGCAAACGCAAAACCAAAAATACACATTTAGTTCCATGCCTGTTATACTTGGACCGATAGGATACATACTAACCTGGCGGGAGCAAAGGATGACTGCGCTTGGATTCTTGGGGAGAGAATGCAAATCCTTAAGATTTAAAGAATATACCAGGACACTATCATTCAAAGCGTTGCCCCTAAATTCGTGACCGGTCTCTTTGAACTTAAATAAAAAAAACACAAAGGGAAGGACATACACACATAAATACATATATACATGTATACATACGTACATACATACATTGTTTCATACATACATACATACATACATACATACATACATACATACCTACATACATACATACATACATTAATGTATACATACATATATATCACCTGAGGTCATCGTCGGCCACCATCTTGAAATTATACACAAAGAGTCGCTGTAATATCACCGATAGAATACAATATTGCAAAGACATCATCCAAAGAGACGGCCTCGTTTTGATGTTGTTTATACTTTCAGTAAACCCATTGTCATCCACGTTCAGGAAATCTGAAGGATATCTCACTAGTTTACGAGGAAATAGAAATACCAAAATTACACACTGTTTCTTTCAGGATGACTTGAAACTTTAAATAAAGGATATGCATGAGATGAAAAACAGCCTTGACCTTGTTACAACATTCTCAAAGGATGCAGAGCTGTTATTTGGTCCGGATAATTGTTGTTGTAAGGTTGTGAAAAGAGTGAAAACTATATACGAGATTAGCATCATCTCCATCAATGATTTGACTGTATGAGATGAGGAATGTTTCTGGTATCTAGAAGTGGATGAAGTCATCTTTGCTATTATATTTAACTCTCGGAAGTCCAAATTTAGTCAAAGTATTTTTATTCTACTATCAATGTTTTTCTTCTAGAAATAAGTGGTACTTTTAGTCGAAATATCGCATCTCCAGCTATTTCAGATGCCAAGATATCAAAAATTGTCAAAGTTATAATAGAATGGTTTTGCTATGGAATGATGCAAAACAGGAACCTTTTGTGCTTACACACTTGCATAATAGCAACAAACACACAAATATACACACACAGGAAAACAACACAAGCATGCATACACATTCTCACACTCGCACGCGTATCTAAATGAAAAACATCTCATAATCCCACACACACATAGACGAATATGTATACATGTATACATACACACACATATTTGAGAGAATACACGGGATCTAATTTTAATATCAAAAGCACTCTATTATAAGAAATAATACCAATACCCTTCATGCTCGAAATTACTATATATCAACTTTTAAAAGGTTAAAAGTATTTCAGTAGAAAAAAATAATAGTAATTGTGCAGGCGGCTTGAAGGGAAGTCGAACTCGGAATTACAAATTACCTACAACTCTACGACTTCCTCCAAAGCTGCTGGCTGAGAATTGGGTTGAAATTTTGTCTCATAAACCTTTACACCTTTCCCTATCTTTATATTCACTCACGTATATACATACACACATATACACATAAACATATTTACACATGCACACACATTAAATGCATTGTTGCCAACTGCGTGAAAATGTCTTCCAGATATTGTCTTCCCATGATGCATAATAGGGAGGCCGAAACAGTCCGGAAGAGGATTACAAAGAAAATACTCACAAAGTTCGCCTTATTGAGATCGATGGTTGAAAAGAATATATATATATATATATATATATATATATATATATATATATATATATATATATATATATATATATATATATATATATATATATATATTAATAAAGATTTCTAACCGGCTCATATATATATGAGACCAAAGTGCACGTACGTCGCTATATTTCTTTATATTAAATATACAAAGATGTAACAAGAACGCAAAACATCCAGACAGTCAGGTGATACAAAAAGGGACCACAAAGCATGCAGACAGACGATACAAAGAAAACAAGGACAAGTCATTCGGAGTTTTCTTTCCTCAGTCGAGTTCCAGATTATCTTTGCAATTTCGACTGGTTATACTCGAGATTGCTCTAATCTGGCCACCCTCAAGGAAAAACTAAGCTAAGAGCATTATATTCCTTGCAAGAAAGCAGCGGTATATATATATATATATATATATATATATATATATATATATATATATATATATATAGATATAGATATATATATATATATATATGTACATCACTAGTTGCCGAATATTCTCTCAGATATATGTGTGTATATATACATGTATATATATATATATATATATATATATATATATATATATATATATATATATATATTCCTCTATGTGTGTATATGTGCATATGTGTTCTTTTTCCTTTAGATGCGCGTGTGAGTGTTAGAATGTGTGTGCATGTTAGTGCTGTTTTTCGTTTGTGTGTATATATGTGCGTTTGTTGCTATTAAGCAAATTTATTGTGAGCACAGATAAGTTCCTGTTTTGCACCATTCTATAGAAATATGCTAGTTTTAACTCTGATAATTGTTGATGTCTTGGCATCTGAAGCAGCAGAAATTACAATATTTTGACCAGAAGTACCACATACTCTAACACAAAAAATTTGTTGCATGAGACCAAAATTCGTGGCCGTTCTCATTTAACCTAAAGAGAAAAAAGAACAGTAAGGGAAGGACATACATACATATATATATACATACATGCCCTGACGTCATCGTATGCCACCATCATGAAATTAAATACAACGAATGGCTGTAATATCACTGAGAGAATATAATATCGCAAAGACACAATCCAAAGAGACAGCCTCTTTGTGATGTTCTTTATACATTCTGTAAACCCATTCCCATTCACTTTAAGGAGGTCTGAAGGATATCTCACTGGTTTACAAGGAAATAGAAATACCAAAATTACACACTGTTTCTCTCTGGATGACTTGAAACTTTAAGTAAAGGATATGCAAGAGATGAAAAACAGCCTTGACCTAGCTACAACATTCTCAAAGATGCTGAGCTGGTATTTGGTCAAGATATATTTTGTTGCATGGCTGTGAAAAGGGTAAAAACTCTAAACTAGACTAGCATCATCTCTATCAATGATTTGACTGTTTCCCCTGTATGAGATGAGGAATGTTACAGTTATATATGTGTGGATGATGTCATATCTTACAATGGCACCTGTAACAATATACCTATCAATAAAGAATATTGCAGACGAATACAGAAGATTTGGAATATGTAACTCTCTGATTTCAACAAAACTGTGGTCCACATTATATTCAATAGCCAGTACTCGTACCAACACTTGTGCTTCTTGACTGGACGTTTGATGAGAGTGTAGCCGAGCGTCGAAGTGCATCCATTGTCCATGTTTGCATACGTTAGGCTGATAACTCACAACACTTGGAAGACAGCTCTCTGAGCAACACTCCTTGTCTGATAACCTGGAATACATGTCCAAAGAAGTCGCACCACTCTACCGCAACGTATCACTAGATGAATGGATGAGCTTATATAAGCAGAAGACTATGCATGGATATGTCTGTAGAAAGCTCCGTGATAATTGTAACATCAATCATCAAAGCAATTTATCATGGACCTATAGACGGATTACTACCTCCCACTTTGAAGTGTATGCGTTTGCTATATAGGAAAAGAAATATGAACCAAGTACCTGATGCGCAAAACGGAGAGAGATGCAGGAAAAGCCGTAAAATGTGACAACCGATGCAGTCTTTCTGGAGTTCACACTGAAGATATCACCCACATCATAAGCAGTTGTCCGAAAATATCATTACGGTATTATTTGCCAATGAGACATGACATTGTAGTTAGGACACTATAAGGAAACCCGTCGAAAAGATAATCCCGAGGACAAAGAAAGAAGAACCCACAATATGGTAGAAGCCATAGCCTCTCATAATAAAGACGGATACAGGTGGAATGAATATACCAATGATGACCACAATAAAATGTAAGCGCAACAGACCTGATATAATGATTTGGAATAGAGAAGAGAAACTGGACATAGTTGTGGACGTTAGCTTCCCAGTAGACGTTAACATAAAGCTGAATATCAGTGAAAAAGAGAATAGCTATGCTGAACTATTGAGAAATCTGCAGTTCCTCTATCCCGATTACAACTTTAGGTTTATATCTGTAATTATTGGGGCCCTGGGATATGTAACACACTGCCTAAATACCAATCTTGAGAAATTAGGCTTCTCAAAACTAGAAAGCAGAAAGCTAATTCCAAGACTACTGATCCAATCAATCACTGGAACTCTAAAAATCTGTAATGCTTTCCTGAAATTTAACATTTAAATATATATATGAGCCTGTCTAGATATGTAATTATATACATGAGAACACATATATAAAACATACAAATCTATACTTAAATATATACATATATGCATACATACACACGTACATACATACATACGTACCAACATACATACATACATATATGCATACATACATACATACATACATACATACAAACATGTTTTTTTTTCAATCTTATACCAGTTCCACCTTTCCTATTGAAGTCATGTGATTGCGAAATCTAACTGAACTCCGAAGCCATCCAGTCTCAAGCGGGACACATAACATGCATGAACGATGATAAGTCATTGCATAAACGTGGCTTAGCCAATTCCACTAATTCATGTTCTTCCTTTCCTTCTCAAATTATAAAGTTCCAATATTAAAGACAAAGAATATTTTAGCAGAATATTACTTTAAATAATAAAAATATATACCACGAAATGAAAACATTATCAATGCAAAAAAGAAAAGAAACAACAGCACAAGCTACATACATATATATATGTGTGTGTGTGCGTGTGTGTGTGTGTGTGTGTGTGTGTGTGTGTGTGTTTCATATTTTTTTTCTTGCAATAGGTGGTACTTTTCGTCAAAATATCGCATCTTCTGCTATTTTACTACAATGGTTTTGCTATGAAATGGTGCAAAACAGGAACGTGTTATAAGCTTACGACACATTTGCTTAATAGCAACAAACACACATATATACACACACAGGAAAGCCACACAAACATGCACACACATTAACACACTCATTCCCACACACACACACGCGAGTATCTCAATTAAGTCAACACATAAGCACATATACACACATAGACGAATATATATAAATGTATACATACACACACATATCAGGAACTAATTTTAATATGTAAAAATGGTATCTATTGAAATAAAATTCCGTATGATTGGCCTCGCTTGCTTTATTCTTGGTAAGTTTTCTTAGATGTAGGAAAAAAAAATCATTCATCTCTATTACAGTCCGGTGTGTAATACACTGTGTTCTTTGTATCGTCATAGTGTAGTATTCCGTAAATGTTCTAAAACAAACATATAGGCCTTCAACTTGCTAAATTTCTCGAGAGCATTGTCAAAAACTATCTATTATCAAAAAATAATACCTTATCCTTCATGCTCGAAATTACTATATATCAACATTTTAAAGGGTATTAATAATTGAGTAGAAAATAATAATAACGCAAGCTACTTCTGAGACAGTCGAACTCGGGTTTACAAATATCCGACAACTTTACGGAATGTCGCCGAAGTACCTCGCTGGGAATTGAGGTGAAATTTTGTCTTATAAACCACTACACCTTTTCTGGATTTGGGGGGAATGTTTTGAGATATAATGCAATTGGTTTACCAATAGTTCCTTGAAATATTCAGGGGTCCTTCTAGTTAAGTTTAAATGAAATATTTCTTCAATTTCAAAATATTATTAAAGATATTTTATCATTTGGTCCCGAAAAATTTTATGCCAAATATACTTCAAAAGAAAGAAACCTTAAGGGAAATTCAATGAGCGACTAAAATATAAATCGAACTCACAATTTAAAGTTCAATTCTCTTGGTATGTTCATTTTGTATTCCATGACGTTTCTAATACAGACACCTAAGTCATGAGCGCGGGATTCAATGAGTGTTAATACAGTTTTAATTTCCTACAAATGGGGCTAAAACTTTGTTTGATAAATCTGGATGTGTTTTCCCATCTATGTTCACACACACATAAACACACATGCAGGACAAACATACATATACTTATACACAGAAGCACGCACATCATCCACATTGTTGCCAGCTGCGAGGGAATGTCTTCGACATAAGGCATATCAGTCTGGAAGAGGAAAGCACAACATATTAAAATAGCATGCTGGTAACTAGCATGAAAATTTGCCTTATTAATCTGCGCACCATTCTACATTGAAATGTTAACAGATGCAAAGATATACACACAGAGACACAGCAGAAACGTAAATACACATGCGCAAAGCATACACAAATATACACGCTAACCAACATATACACTCAAACACAAACTCACCCCCCCCACACACATATATATATATACACATATTTGAGGCAATATTTCAGAATTAGATTTAATACCTGAAACTTGTATTTATAGAAATTACATTCTGTTTGTTTGGCCTCCGTTGTTTTAGTCTTGACAAGTTGTCTTTCATGTAAGAAAATGTCGCTCATTTGTATGACGGTCCGGTGTACAACACACTGTACTCTTGGTATGTTCATTTTGTATTCCATGACGTTTCTAATACAGACACCTAAGTCATGAGCGCGGGATTCAATGAGTGTTAATACAGTTTTAATTTCCTACAAATGGGGCTAAAACTTTGTTTGATAAATCTGGATATGTTTCCCCATCTATGTTCACACACACATAAACACACATGCAGGACAAACATACATATACTTATACACAGAAGCACGCACATCATCCACATTGTTGCCAGCTGCGAGGGAATGTCTTCGACATAAGGCATATCAGTCTGGAAGAGGAAAGCACAACATAAAATAGCTAAAAAATGAAGATTATCCTACTGAGGTAAAGAGTTGAAAATACTATTGGGAGAAATTTGAAAATTTATGCAACCGTCCGAATACCGTTCTCTGAGACCAAAATGAAGTGATATGTTCTGTTATGGAAATCACCAGATTTCATGTACATGCCTACATGCACACATGCATGCATGTGTACATTCATATATATATATACACACCTATATACCTACCTACATATATCATACATACATGGTAATAGTTGGGTTCTCCTTATGCAGCGAGTGACCACCTCCTGTACCTACATAAATACATACATACATACATACATACATACACACATACATACATACATACATACATACATACATACATACATACATACATACATACATGTATAATACGTACAGACAGTCATATACACACATATATGGTTCGAAATATCAAGCGTAAGAGAAGAAATATTTAGAACATTGATAAACGAATTTGAAAATCCACAACCCAAAATAAACTTTTAGTTCCATGCCTTTTATATTTGGAGCGACAGGATACATACTCACCTGGGGGGAGCAGTGGATGTCTACACTTTGATTCTTGGGGAGAGAATGCAAATCCTTAATTCATATACTACAAATGGTCACGCTATCTGGGACTCTCAAAATTTACAAGAACTTCTAAAGATTTAAAGGATATACCAGGACACTCTCAGTCAAAGCGTTACCCCTAAATTCGTGGCACGTTTGATTTAACCTAAACAGAAAAACAGAAAGAGAAGGGTGTACATTTACATATACAGATATACATATATACATATATACATATATACATACATACATATACATGAGCTGACGTCATCATAGGCCACCATCTTGAAATTAAACACAAAGAGTCGCTGTAATATCACCGATAGAATACAATATCGCAAAGAGACCGCCTCTTTCTGATGTTGCTTATACTTTCTGTAAACACATTCAGGAAATCTGAAGGATATCTCACTGGTTTACAAGGAAATAGAAATAGCATAATTACACACAGTTTCTTTCAGGATGACTTGAAACTTTAAAAAACAGCCTTGACCTAGTTACAAAATTCTCATTGGATGCAGAGCTGGAATAGTTTTGCTATGGAATGATGCTAAAGAGGAACTTTTTGTGCTTACGACACACTTGCATAATACCAACAAACGCACATATATACACACACAGGAAAACAACACAAGCATGCATACACATTCTCATACTCACACGCGTATCTAAAGGAAAAACAACTCATGATCCCATACACACATAGACGAATATGTACACATGTATACATACGCACACATATCAGTGAGAATACTCGTGAGCTAATCTTAATATCAAAAACACTCTAATATAAAAAATAATACAATACCATTCATGCTCGAAATTACGATATGTCAACTTTTAAAAAGGTAATAATATTTGAGAAGAAAATAATAATAAGAATAATTACGCAAGCGCTTTGGAGTTAAGTCGAACCCGGAACTATAGATATCCTACAACTCTACGACTTTCGCCAAAGTAGCTTGCTGAGAATTGGGTTGAAATTTTGTCTCATAAACCTTTACACCTTTCCATATCTGTATGTCCACACATGTATATACATACACACATATACGCATAAACATATATACACATGCACGCATGCACACACATCAAATTCATTGTTGCCAACTGCGTGAAAATGTCTTCCAGATAATGTCTTCCCATGAAGCATAATAGGGACGGCGAAACAGTCTGGAAAAGGATTTCAAAGAAGAAAATACCTACAAAGTTAACCATATTGAGATCAATGGTTGTAAAGAATATATATATATATATATATATATATATATATATATATATATATATATATATATATATATATATATATATATATATATATATATATATATATATATATATATATATATATATATATATATATATATATATATACGTATACATAGACACATATATAATTGCATATATATATATATATACAAAAATAATTTTAAGGTACTCAGAAATCTGGATGTTTGTACGTTTACAGACTTTTATTAATGTCACATATTAAATAAAGTGCTTTTCACCTAGTCGTGTAGGATTTTCAAATTGTTTTGAGACGACCTTGCGGAGGATCTCTATATATAGTTTTATTGAGTGTGTAGGGGTGGAGAGAGAGATATATTGGATAGTGAGAGAAGGTGAGGAAAAGTGAGAGAGAGAGTGTGTGTGTGTGAGTGTGTGTTTTTTGTGTTGGTGTGGGTGCGTTTTTTTTGTGTGTGTGTGTGTGTGTATGTATGTGTGCGTGTGTGTCTGTGTGCGTGCGTGTGTGTCTGCCTGTCTATTTGAAAGGTGTGTCAGTGGGAAGAGGAAGATTCTGTATATATATATATATATATATATATATATATATATATATATATATATATATATATATATATATATATGTATACATATATACATACATGCATATATATATATATATATATATATATATATATATATATATATATACATGCATATATATATATACATACATACACACACACACACACACACACTCACACACACACACACACACACACACACACACACACACACACACACACACACACACACACACACACACACACATATATATATATATATATATATATATATATATATATATATATATATATATATATGTTGTTGTACTTGGGGATGGTCATATTGCCAGTTTAGCCAATAAAAACACACGCACTGTATATTTGGTGTTAATTTGCTTCAGCTTTATATTACATTACATTAATCCTATTTTGGCCAGAGTCCTTTCGTCACACTTCTGTGACCTCATCAGTGGTCTTTTGTTTTCTTCTTTCTTATGTGTGTCTCACCTTGCTAACTATCAGCCATTTTGTATTTTGTATTCCTATTGTATGTGTCTACGCATACGTATCCCTCAACGTGTGTCTATGTTTTGTAAGTACATGTGTGTGTATGCGGAGTGCCTGTATTATCTATATCCTCTGTTAATACATGTTCGTTTATTTTTGTTTTTATTTATTTGTTCATGTGTTAATACCTACTTTTTTGTATTTAATTTAATTTTGTTAACGTATGTAATATTTAATTCCATTTGTTTATCTATGTATTGCATTGTATTATATTTTGTTCATATTGCTATTGGTTTATGGGGAATTTATTGTCATATGTTGTGGTTTGTGGTTTGTGAGGGGTGCGTGTTAGTGTTCCATTCCAGTTTCCTATTCAGGCTAGGTTTATCTTCTATTATGGGTGTAACTTCTGTAATTTGTCTAAGTGCTGCGTCTCTGCTATGTGTGTATAGGTTTTTAATTTCTATGTTGTTGAGTGAGCCTCCATGTTCTTGCTCAGGGTGCCGGTACAGAACTGATGAGCTCTTCCCTTCCTTAAGTTCCCTCCAATGTCCATTTGCCCGCTTCCCTGTACTCCGTGCTGTTTCGCCTACAACGACGTATAAAATAGCTAGATTAAGAAATTATACTAATGGCCATAAGAATAGGAAAATTACTTTACATAACAAGATAGATCCCAGTAAGAAAACTACAAATGATAGTAGAAGCAATAATATAACCCCAAATACTTATGATAACCACAAACCTCTACCATATTACAAATTTAGAAGAAAAAATTCTATATGGCTTAACATCCCTTACAACTATGCAGTATCTACGAACATCTATAAGAAATTTATGGATATCTTACAAAGAAATTTCGACCATAACCATAGATATTATAAAATCTTCTCTCAACACACAATCCGTATCTCATACTCTACTCTCCCCAATATAGGATCTATTATCAATAAGTTAAATAGAAGGAACATTGAACTAGCTAGGACCCTTGAAAATAAAAATTGTCTTATTATTGATAGCAATACAAATAACTACCAAACTATTAATAACACCAATGCAACCAATAATCATGCACATGGTAATGAACATATTAATACTTCAACTGTTAACATAGTTGATGAGATAAATCTTCCTAGCTCAAACAATATCAATTGCATGTCTAATAATACAACCGTTAAATACGGAAATATATACCACGAAATGAAAAGGTTATCAGTACAAAAACCAAAAGTACTATCTACACACACACACACACACACACACACACACACACACACACACACACACACACACTCACACACACAGACACACACACACACACACACACACACACACACATATATATATATATATATATATATATATATGACCTGACATACATACGTATATACGTACATACATACATAGATACATACATACATACAAACATACATATATACATACATATATACATACATACATGCATATGTACATATGTACATACATATATTTGACCTGAATTCATCGTAGGCCACCATCTTCAAATTATACGCAAAGAGTGGCTGTAATATCAGCGATAGAATACAATATCGCAAAGAGATAATCGAAAGAGACAGTCTCCTTTAGTGTTGTTTATACTTTCTGTAAACCCATTCTCATTCACTTTAAGGAGGTCTGAAGGATATCTCACTGGTTTACAAGGAAATAGAAATACCAAAATTACACACTCTATCTTTCTGGATGACTTGAAACTTTAAATAAAGGATATGCATGAGATGAAAAACAGCCTTGACCTAGTTACAGCATTCTCATAGGATGCAGAGCTGGAGTTTGGTCAGGATATATTTGTTGTATGGCTGTAAAATGGGGGAAAACTCTAAACCAAAGTGGTACTTTCAGTCGAAATATCGCATCTCCAGGTATTTTAGATGCCAAGATATCAAAAATTGTCAAAGTTATAATAAAATGGTTTTGCTGGGGAATGATGCAAAACAAGGACGTTTTGTGCTTACGACAAACTTGCATAATAGCAACAAACGCGAATCTAGTTCAAAACGGGGGCACCAGTATTTTCTTAACGAAACACTTTGAAACTTCGGACACTGGTAGAATGTGTCATATAAAACGTCTTTTTCTCTTAGTCTTCTTAAGAAAAATTATTATATTGCAATTTATTTCATGTTAAAGTTGTCGTATTTCTGTAATTTCAACCAATGACTGACGTCCATTCAGCCGAATACATTAAGTGCTGACTACGTAAACAAACGATTCTCAAACGATTCTGGCGGTGATAAAATTATTATTTCCTTGTCAAAAAATGGCTGAAACATATTGGCAGTAGCTAATAAACCTTTCTATTATAGGCACAAGGTCTGGTTTTTGAAGGAAGGAGCAAGTCAATTAGGGCTAGGGTTAGGGTTAGGGTTAGGGAAAACGAACACACGTGTGTTGCCTCTCTGCAAAATGTCAGAGGTAATGGATATTAAATACGCTTTACACCGCTTAAACTGCCAAAGGAGTAACTATAAACAGCTGAATACTTGTCAGTGATTGGTTGAAATTATCGAAATAAAACAATCATTTTACATGAAATTAATTCGAATACAAAATTTTTTTTATGTTCTATAACACAAAATAGATAAGTATAGGAAGTTTGAAAGTCTTTCGGTACCAAAAACACTACATAAAACATAAATGAAAACTGGTGCCCCCGTTTTGAACTAGATCCACAAACGCACATATATATACACAAACAGGAAAGGAACACAAGCATGTACACATATTCCAACACTCACACGCGTATCTAAGTTAAAAACATCTCATAATCCCATACACACATAGACGAATATATATACATGTATACATACACACACATGTCTGAGAGAATACACGGGATCGAATTTAATATCAAAAACACTCTATTATAAAAAATAATACTTAGTCGTTCATGCTCAAAATTACTACATATCAACTTTTAAAACGGAAATAATACTTGATTACAAAAAAATAATAATAATATTGCAGGCAACTTTGAAGCGAGCCGAACTCGAAATTATAAATGTCCTACAACTCTACGACTTTCGCCAAAGTATCTTGCTGAAATCTGGGTTGAAACCTTTACACCTTTCCCTATCTGTATGTTTACACACGTATATACATACACACATATCCATATAAACATATATACACATGAACGAAACATAATAGGGAGGCCGAAATAGTCCGGACGAAGATTACAAAGAAGAAAATACGCACAAAGTTCACCGTATTGAAATCGATGGTTGAAAAGAATATATATATATATATATATATATATATACATATGTTTGCATAGACATATACATACATGCATATATATATATATATATATATATATATATATATATATATATATATATATATATATATATATATATATATATATATTTATATATATATATATATATATATATATATATATATATATATATATATATATATATATATATATATATTTTCATCGATGAGTTCTTGAAAATTGGTTATTTTCCCTAAAACCATATATATTTTATATATACTTTATCTATAAGGCTCAATTTAATTTTAATTTTTTATAAATTGATTTTAATTGAGTTTTTTACCTGTAATTTTGGATTTTGTCCCTAATAATATTATTATATATATATATATATATATATATATATATATATATATATATATATATACATATGTTTGCATAGACATATACATACATGCATATATATATATATATATATATAAGCAATGTTAATTCTCTAAATGAAGTATTAACAGTAACTGCACGATAAAGTGTAGTATATTGCCACTTAAGTGTGGCTGACCCCTAGGGGTGGATGTTACTGTTGCTTTTAGCCCCAGGAGGACATCTCCTCCAGCTGGCTTATCGACACACGACTGTGTCCTGTTTGCCAAGGGAGTTATCCCTCTCACCACGACCAGCAGCACGAACGTATCCGGATTTCAGGGTTATTTCCCTTCTTCGGCGTTCGACAGCTGATGACCTTGGTGAGAGAGAAAAACCTGGCAAAATCTTATATCTTCTTTTCCAGTGACATTCTTCACTGATATTGAAAAGGTGAAAACAAGCAATGTTAATTCTCTAAATGAAGTATTAACAGTAACTGCACGATAAAGTGTAGTATATTGCCACTTAAGTGTGGCTGACCCCTAGGGGTGGATGTTACTGTTGCTTTTAGCCCCAGGAGGACATCTCCTCCAGCTGGCTTATCGACACACGACTGTGTCCTGTTTGCCAAGGGAGTTATCCCTCTCACCACGACCAGCAGCACGAACGTATCCGGATTTCAGGGTTATTTCCCTTCTTCGGCGTTCGACAGCTGATGACCTTGGTGAGAGAGAAAAACCTGGCAAAATCTTATATCTTCTTTTCCAGTACTTTATCGTGCAGTTACTGTTAATACTTCATTTAGAGAATTAACATTGCTTGTTTTCACCTTTTCAATATCAGTGAAGAATGTCACTGGAAAAGAAGATATAAGATTTTGCCAGGTTTTTCTCTCTCACCAAGGTCATGAGCTGTCGAACGCCGAAGAAGGGAAATAACCCTGAAATCCGGATACGTTCGTGCTGCTGGTCGTGGTGAGAGGGATAACTCCCTTGGCAAACAGGACACAGTCGTGTGTCGATAAGCCAGCTGGAGGAGATGTCCTCCTGGGGCTAAAAGCAACAGTAACATCCACCCCTAGGGGTCAGCCACACTTAAGTGGCAATATACTACACTTTATCGTGCAGTTACTGTTAATACTTCATTTAGAGAATTAACATTGCTTGTTTTCACCTTTTCAATATCAGTGAAGAATGTCACTGGAAAAGAAGATATAAGATTTTGCCAGGTTTTTCTCTCTCACCAAGGTCATCAGCTGTCGAACGCCGAAGAAGGGAAATAACCCTGAAATCCGGATACGTTCGTGCTGCTGGTCGTGGTGAGAGGGATAACTCCCTTGGCAAACAGGACACAGTCGTGTGTCGATAAGCCAGCTGGAGGAGATGTCCTCCTGGGGCTAAAAGCAACAGTAACATCCACCCCTAGGGGTCAGCCACACTTAAGTGGCAATATACTACACTTTATATATATATATATATATATATATATATATATTTATATATACATACTTATATATATTTATATATATTAGGGTATTCCCATATTATAATGACGAGTAGAAGTTGCATAATACTACATTGAGTACGAAATCATGATCTAAAATTCAGTCTGTTTTAAGGGGCTGGCTTTGAGAGTTGCATTTCCTCGCGTTCGGTAAAAATGTGTTTATTATGGTAGTCTGACTTTAGAGTCCCTCTTAGCGTGATGCATTTTCAACTTGGTGGTTGTTTTTAATTTTCAATTTCTCCCAAATAATATTTTTATCCCTTTACCTCAGTAGGATA
The DNA here is from genome assembly GCF_046866305.1 of Octopus bimaculoides. Lineage (NCBI taxonomy): Eukaryota > Metazoa > Mollusca > Cephalopoda > Octopoda > Octopodidae > Octopus > Octopus bimaculoides. The sequence goes on from NC_142944.1 coordinate 53,774,141, forward strand.
ATCTTCATTTTTTAGTTATTATTTGTTGTTATTTGTTAAATCTAATTCTGAGATATTTCTTCAAATATGTGTATATATATATATATATATATATATATATATATATATATATATATATATATATATATATATATATATATATATATATATATATATATATATATATATATATATATATATATGTATATGTGCATATATTTGTATATGTTTCTACATGAGTGTATGTGTTGGTTAGCATGTATATGTGCGTGTGCTTCAAGCGTGCGCATTTACGTTTGTGTTGTGTCTCTGTGTGTATATCTTTGCATCTTTTAATATATCAATGTAGAATGGTGTGCAGATTACTAAGGCAAATTTTGATGCTAGTTGCCAGCATGCTATCTTAATATAAATATCTCATCTGTCGAGAACTGAATTTTTAATTGAGAGTTCAATCAATATTACAGTCGCACGTAGAATTTTATTTCACTTAAGGTTTTTTTCTTTTGAAGTATATTTTGCGTAAAGTTTTTCGGGACCAAATGATAAAATAACTTTTAAATTATTTTGAAATTGAGGAAATATTTCATTCAACCTCAACTAGCAGGACCCGTAAATATTTCAAGGAACTATTGGTAAACCAATTGCGTAAACCAATATCTCAAAACTATAACCAAAAAAACCAGAGGTGTACAGGATTATGTGACAAAATTTCATCCCAGTTCTCTACGAGCTACTTGGCAACAGTTGTAGAGTGGTAGGATATTTGTAATTCCAAGTTCAACTGATAACCAAGTAGCCCGCGATGTTATTATTATTCTTATTTTTTTAATTCATGTATTATTAACCTTTTGAAAGTTGATATATAGTAATTCCGAGCATGAAAGATAATGAATGACATTGAAAACAAGACACTTGCCTTCAAAACGTTGCTAAGAAATCGGTGACCGGTCGTGTTTCACCTGAATTAAAAAAAACAAACAAATCCAACACAAACTAGCTATAACCGAAATTTATCATATACATACAAATGGCTGAAAAGACTATTGGGAGAAATTGAAAATTAAATCAGCCTTCGAGTCAAAACACAACCGGCCAAATACCGTTGGGTTGAACGGAAGAGAAAGGAAATATTTTGTTGTGGGACTCGGCCGCTCCCTGGACACCGATGTAATTAGAAAAAACAAAAGAAAGAAGACATCTACAGGTAATTGATAAACGAGTTTGCAAACGCAAAACCAAAAATACACATTTAGTTCCATGCCTGTTATACTTGGACCGATAGGATACATACTAACCTGGCGGGAGCAAAGGATGACTGCGCTTGGATTCTTGGGGAGAGAATGCAAATCCTTAAGATTTAAAGAATATACCAGGACACTATCATTCAAAGCGTTGCCCCTAAATTCGTGACCGGTCTCTTTGAACTTAAATAAAAAAAACACAAAGGGAAGGACATACACACATAAATACATATATACATGTATACATACGTACATACATACATTGATTCATACATACATACATACATACATACATACATACATACATACATACATATATACATACATACATACTTACATTAATGTATACATACATATATATCACCTGAGGTCATCGTCGGCCACCATCTTGAAATTATACACAAAGAGTCGCTGTAATATCACCGATAGAATACAATATTGCAAAGACATCATCCAAAGAGACAGCCTCGTTTTGATGTTGTTTATACTTTCAGTAAACCCATTGTCATCCACGTTCAGGAAATCTGAAGGATATCTCACTGGTTTACAAGGAAATAGAAATACCAAAATTACACAGTGTTTCTTTCAGGATGACTTGAAACTTTAAATAAGGATATGCATGAGATGAAAAACAGCCTTGACCTTGTTACAACATTCTCAAAGGATGCAGAGCTGGAATTTGGTCCGGATAATTGTTGTTGTAAGGTTGGGAAAAGGATGAAAACTATATACGAGAATAGCATCATCTCCATCAATGATTTGACTGTATGAGATGAGGAATGTTACAGGTATCTAGAAGTGGATGAAGTCATCTTTGCTATTATATTTAACTCTCGGAAGTCCAAATTTAGTCAAAGTATTTTTATTCTACTATCAATTTTTTTCTTCTAGAAATAAGTGGTACTTTTAGTCGAAATATCGCATCTCCAGCTATTTCAGATGCCAAGATATCAAAAATCGTCAAAGTTATAATAGAATGGTTTTGCTATGGAATGATGCAAAACAGGAACCTTTTGTGCTTACACACTTGCATAATAGCAACAAACACACAAATATACACACACAGGAAAACAACACAAGCATGCATACACATTCTCACACTCGCACGCGTATCTAAATGAAAAATATCTCATAATCCCACACACACATAGACGAATATGTATACATGTATACATACACACACATATTTGAGAGAATACACGGGATCTAATTTTAATATCAAAAACACTATTATAAAAAAATAATACAATACCATTCATGCTCGAAATTACTATATATCAACTTTTAAAAGGTTAAAAGTATTTCAGTAGAAAAAAATAATAGTAATTGTGCAGGCGGCTTGAAGGGAAGTCGAACTCGGAATTACAAATTACCTACAACTCTACGACTTCCTCCAAAGCTGCTTGCTGCGAATTGGGTTGAAATTTTGTCTCATAAACCTTTACACCTTTCCCTATCTTTATATTCACTCACGTATATACATACACACATATACACATAAACATATTTACACATGCACACACATTAAATGCATTGTTGCCAACTGCGTGAAAATGTCTTCCAGATATTGTCTTCCAGATATTGTCTTCCCATGATGCATAATAGGGAGGCCGAAACAGTCCGGTGTATATATATATATATATATATATATATATATATATATATATATATATATATATATATATATATATAATACTTTTATCTTTGTATATATATATATATATATATATATATATATATATATATATATATAACGGAAATTTTACGAAAAAAAAACAACAGACGAGGACAGGTGGTGTAAATAACAGAAGTATATATTAGTATGACGCTCGGGAATACGGAAAGTCTTTGACGTTTCGAACTAAGCTCTTCAACAGAAAGTATAGGGAGAAAAAGGAGAAAAACACGGAGAGAAAAAAATTGGGGACAAAAAAATTTGAATGTTGTGGTCAGCGATCTATCATGGCGGCTGAAATTTATATACATATATCTGTAAATATATGTGTGAATTATTCGGTAGCCATGATAAATCTCCGAGTTTCTGATGACGGGGTAGAAACCCACTCTGGCATCTCTTCAGTTATTGGGCCATCGAAAGACAAGCTATGCAAAAGACCGTTAAAACAAAAGGATATTAGTGTGAGATTGACCGTTATAAACGCAAAAGAGCTATTAGAATGACCGCTATTATGTCAAACACTCGTAAGTCCAAATATAGTCAATGTCTTTTATTGCAGTATTTATTTTTTTCTTTCAACAGGTGATACTTTTGGTGAAAATATCGCATTCCAGCTACTTCAGATGCCAAGATATCAAAAATTGTCAAAGTTATAATAAAAGAATTTGCTATGAAATGGTGCAAAACAGGAACGTTTTCTGCTTGCATAATAGCAACAAACGCACATATATACACATACCGTTTCAGTGGCCTCCGTCGCTTTACTCGTGATAAGTTGTCTTTCATGTAAGTAAAAAAACTCTTCATCGCTATTACAGTCCGGTGTTTAATACACTTCGCTCTTGGTATATTCATAGTGTAGTATTCCGTAAATTTTCTAAAGCAGACATACTGGCCTTTAACTTGCTAAATTTGCAGTGAGCATTGCCAAGAACAAACTATTATAAAACAAAATGCATTACTCTTCATACTCGAAATTACTATATATCAGCTATCGAAAGGAGGTGGTCAAACTCTGTTTAAGGTGTAGCCATACATATCAATGTTAACATATCAATGTAGAATGGTGCGCAGATTAATAAGGCAAATTTTAATGCTAGTTGCCAGCATGCTATTTTAATATAAATATTTCAGCTGTCGAGAATTGAACTTTTAATTGTGAGTTCGTTCAATATTATAATCGCTCGTTCAATTTTTATTTCACTTAAGATTTGTTTCTTTTGAAATATATTTTGCATAAAACTTTTCAGGACCAAATGGTAAAAATCTTTAATAATATTTTGAAATTATGGAAATATTTCGTTTAAACTCAACTAGCAAGATCTGTGAATATTTCTAGGAACTATTTATTGGTAAACCAATTGCGTAAACCAATATCTCAAAACTATAACCAAAAAAACCAGAGAAGGTGTACAGGTTTATGTGACAAAATCTTATCCCGGTTCCCAGCGAGCTACTTGGCAACAGTCGTAGAGTGTTAGGATATTTGTAATTCCGAGTTCAACTGGATTCCAAGTACCCCGCGATGTTATTCTTTTTTTTTTTTATTCAAGTATTATTAACCTTTTGAAAATTGATATATAGTAATTCCGAGCATGAAAGATAATGAATTATTTTTTTATAATAGTTTGTTTTTTAACAATGCTCTCGAGAAATTTAACAAGTTGAAGGCCTAGTGTCTGTTTTAGAAAATTTGTGGAATACTACACTATGACTATACGAAGAGCGCAGTGTATTACACACCGGACTCTAATGGAGATGAAATGTTGTATTCTTCCATTAAAAACAACTTATCACGAATAAAGGAAATGAGGCCATTCAAACGAAATATAATTTCAATAAATACAATTTTCAGATATTAAAATTAGTTGCCAACTGCGTGAAAATGTCTTCCAGATATTGTCTTCTCATGAAGTATTATAGAGAGGCCGAAACAGACCGGAAAAAGATTACAAAGAAGAAAATACCCACAAAGTTCGCCGTATTGAGATCGATGGTTCAAAAGAATATTGATAGTAAAAACAATTTAAAACATCTGCTAGTTTCAGACACAACCGAATATATATCGTTGGGTAGGATCAGAAATACGTTATAAGTTCTGTCCTACAAATTGAACGCTCTCTGGACACCAATGTGGTTAGAAATATGCAAGAGAAAGGGGATATCTAAAGATCATTGATAAACGAGTTTGCAAATCCAACATTTAAGGTACACTTTCAGATTCATGCCTATAATAATTGGAGCAACATGATACATTCCAGCCTGTTAGGAACAAAGTATGAATGAACTTGGTTTCTTTCGGAGAGAATGGATATCCTTAATTCTTATACTACGAATGATAACCATGTCTGGGACTGAAAATCTGCAATACATTTTTAAGATTTAAAGGATGACATTGAAAACAAGACACTTGCCTTCAAAACGTTGCTAAGAAATCGGTGGCCGGTCGTGTTTCACCTGAATTAAAAAACACAAACAAATCCAACACAAACTAGCTATAACCGAAATTTATCATATACATACAAAAGGCTGAAAAGACTATTGGGAGAAATTGAAAAATTAAAACAGCCTTCGAGTCAAAACACAACCGGCCAAATACCGTTGTGTTGAACGGAAGAGAAAGGAAATGTTTTGTTGTGGGACTCGGCCGCTCCCTGGACACCGATGTAATTAGAAAAAACAAAAGGAAGAAGACATCTACAGGTAATTGATAAACGAGTTTGCAAACGCAAAACCAAAAATACACATTTAGTTCCATGCCTGTTATACTTGGACCGATAGGATACATACTAACCTGGCGGGAGCAAAGGATGACTGCGCTTGGATTCTTGGGGAGAGAATGCAAATCCTTAAGATTTAAAGAATATACCAGGACACTATCATTCAAAGCGTTGCCCCTAAATTCGTGACCGGTCTCTTTGAACTTAAATAAAAAAAAAACATAAAGGGAAGGACATACACACATAAATACATATATACATGTATACATACGTACATACATACATTGATTCATACATACATACATACATACATACATACATACATACATACATACATACATACATACATTAATGTATACATACATATATATCACCTGAGGTCATCGTCGGCCACCATCTTGAAATTATACACAAAGAGTCGCTGTAATATCACCGATAGAATACAATATTGCAAAGACATCATCCAAAGAGATGGCCTCGTTTTGATGTTGTTTATACTTTCAGTAAACCCATTGTCATCCACGTTCAGGAAATCTGAAGGATATCTCACTAGTTTACCAGGAAATAGAAATACCAAAATTACACACTGTTTCTTTCAGGATGACTTGAAACTTTAAATAAAGGATATGCATGAGATGAAAAGCAGCCTTGACCTTGTTACAACATTCTCAAAGGATGCAGAGCTGGAATTTGGTCCGGATAATTGTTGTTGTAAGGTTGTGAAAAGAGTGAAAACTATATCCGAGATTAGCATCATCTCCATCAATGATTTGACTGTATGAGATGAGGAATGTTACAGGTATCTAGAAGTGGATGAAGTCATCTTTGCTATTATATTTAACTCTCGGAAGTCCAAATTTAGTCAAAGTATTTTTATTCTACTATCAATGTTTTTCTTCTAGAAATAAGTGGTACTTTTAGTCGAAATATCGCATCTCCAGCAATTTCAGATGCCAAGATATCAAAAATTGTCAAAGTTATAATAGAATGGTTTTGCTATGGAATGATGCAAAACAGGAACCTTTTGTGCTTACAAACTTGCATAATAGCAACAAACACACAAATATACACACACAGGAAAACAACACAAGCATGCATACACATTCTCACACTCACATGCGTATCTAAATGAAAAACATCTCATAATCCCATACACACATAGACGAATATGTATACATGTATACATACACACACATATCTGAGAGAATACACGGGATCTAATTTTAATATCAAAAACACTATTATAAAAAAATAATACAATACCATTCATGCTCGAAATTACTATATATCAACTTTTAAAAGGTTAAAAATATTTGAGTAGAAAAAAAAAATAATAATTGTGCAGGCGGCGTGAAGGAAAGTCGAACACGGAATTATAAATTACCTACAACTCTACGACTTCCTCCAAAGCTGCTTGCTGAGAATTGGGTGGAAATTTTGTCTCATAAACCTTTACACCTTTCCCTATCTTTATATTCACTCACGTATATACATACACACATATACACATAAACATATATACACATGCACACACATTAAATGCATTGTTGCCAACTGCGTGAAAATGTCTTCCAGATATTGTCTTCCCATGAAGCATAATAGGGGGGGGGGGCAAACACACCGGAAGAGGATTATAAAGAAAATACTCACAAAATTCGCCGTATTGACATCGATGGTTGAAAAGAATATATACATATATATATATATATATATATATATATATATATATATATATATATATATATATATTAATAAAGATTTCTAACCGGCTTTCATTGCAAAGCAAATTTTCAAGATGAGCGAGAATGAAACTGTTTTTTACAAAGAAGTACAATATGAAGAAAGTAATATAGAAAAAAGATAATATTTTTTTATATATTATTTTCTTCATTTTGTACTTGTTTGTAAAAAACAATTTCATTCTCCCTCTTCTTGAAAATTTGCTATGCAATGAAAGCCGGTTAGAAATCTTTATTAAAATATGCTTCACTTTAGCATTCTGCCTTATTATTTTTCATTTTCCTATTATTTCTACACGTGCGGTTAACCCAACCCCACTATTTACTGACTTATATATATATATATATATATATATATATATATATATATATATATATATATATATATATATTTGTATATACATATATACATACATGCATATATATATATATATATATATATATATATATATATATATGAGAGACCAAAGTATACCTACGTCGCTATATTTTTTTATATAAAAAATACAAAGATGTAACAAGAACGCAAAACATCCAGACAGTCAGGTGATACAAAAAAGGGACCACAAAGCATCCAGACAGACGATACAAAGAAAACAAGGACAAGTCATTCGGAGTTTTCTTTCCTCAGTCGAGTTCCAGATTATCTTTGCAATTTCGGCTGGTTATACTCGAGATTGCTCTAATCTGGCCAGCCTCAAGGAAAAACTAAGCTAAGAGCATTAGATTCCTTGGAGAAAGCAGCGATATATATAACAGCGATATATATAACAGCGATATATATAACAGAAAGAATAGGGAGAAAAAGGAGAAAAACACCGAAAAAAAAATTGGGGACAAAAAAATTTGAATGTTGTGGTCAGCGACCTATCATGGCGGCTGAAATTTATATACATATATCTGTAAATATGTGTGTGAATTATTCGGTAGCAATGATAAATCTCCGAGTTTCGGATGACGGAGTTTCGGATGATGGCATCTCTTCAGTTAATGGGCCATCGAAAGACAAGCTATGAAAAAGACCGTTAAAACAAAAGGATAATAGTGTGAGATTGACCGTTATAAACACAAAAGAGCTATTAGAATGACCGCTATTATGTCAAACACTCGTAAGTCCAAATTTAGTCAATGTCTTTTATTCCAGTATTTATTTTTTTCTTTCAACAGGTGATACTTTTGGTGAAAATATCGCATTCCAGCTACTTCAGATGCCAAGATATCAAAAATTGTCAAAGTTATAATAAAAGGAATTTGCTATGAAATGGTGCAAAACAGGAACGTTTTCTGCTTGCATAATAGCAACAAACGCACATATATACACACACCGTTTCAGTGGCCTCCGTCGCTTTACTCGTGATAAGTTGTCTTTCATGTAAGTAAAAAAACTCTTCATCGCTATTACAGTCCGGTGTTTAATACACTTCGCTCTCGGTATATTCACAGTGCAATATTCCGTACGTTTTTTAAAGCAGACATACAAGCCTTTAACTTTCTAAATTTCCAGTGAGCATTGCCAAAAACAAATTATGATAAAAAAAAATGCATTACTCTTCATACTCGAAATTACTATATATCAGCTTTCAAAAGGGTAATAATACTTGGGTAGAAAAGAAAAAACAACAATAGTTTCGCGGGCGACTTCAACGATAGTCGAACTCGGATTTACAAATATCCTACAACTCTACGACTTTCCCCAAAGTAGCTTGCTGAGAATTGGGTCGAAATTTTGTCTCATAAACGTTTACACCTTTCCCTATCTGTATGTTCACACGCCTTATATGATACTAAGTTGTAGGTACAGGAGGTGGTCAAACTCTGCATAAGGAGTAGCTAACCATTACGATGTATGTGTATATATATGTAGGTTAGTATGTAGGTATGTATGTATGTATGCATCATTTATGTAAGCATGTATGAATGTATCTATGTATGGAAATACCCTCCTCAGATGCCATGATAGTGCTGAGCTGTAGGTACTGGAGGTGGCCAATCTCTGCATCAAGAGTAGCTAACCATTACCATGCATGTGTATATATATGTAGGTAGGTAATTAGGTTTGTATATATGTATATACATATACATGTATGCATGTATGCAAGTTTGTAGGTATGTAGATGAGCCCTGCTGATTTCCTGAACAGAACATATTTCAGTTTCTGCTATAATGGTATTCTCATCCCTTTACCTCAGTAAAATACTCCTCATCTTTTAGTTATTGTTTAATTGTTTTTTGATAAATCTAATTCTGAAATATTGCCTCAAATATGTGAGTGTATATATATATATATATATATATATATATATATATATATATATATATGTATGTATGTGTGTGTGTGTGTGTGTGTGTGTGTGTGTGTGTGTGTGTGTGTGTGTGTGTGTGTGTGTGTGTGTGTGTGTGCATATATGTTTACATGTTTGTATATGAGTGCATGTGTTGGTTAGCATGTACATGTGCGTGTGCTTTGAGCGTGTGCATTTACGCTTGTGTCTCGGTGTGTGTATATATGCATCGGTTAACATATCAATATAGAATGGTGCGCAGATTTATCAGGCAAATGTTGATGCTAGTTACCAGCATGCTATCTTAATATAAACATATCAATTGTCGAGAATTGAACTTTTAATTGTGAGTTCGATCAATATTATAGTCGCTTGTTGAAATTTTATTTTACTTAAGATTTGTTTCTTTTGTAATATATTTTGCAGAAATTATTCCAGGATTACATGGCAAAATATCTTTAATAGTATTTTGAAATCAAAGAATGTTTTCACTTTTACTGAACTAGCAGGACCTGAGAATATTTCAAGGAACTATTGGTAAACCAATATCTCAAAACTATAACCAAAAAAACCCCAAAAAACAGAGAATGTGTATAGGTTTATGTGACAAAATTTCATCCCGGTTCCCAGCGAGCTACTTGGCAACAGTTGTAGAGTGGTAGGATATTTGTAATTCCAAGTTCAACTGATAACCAAGTAGCCCGCGATGTTATTATTATTCTTATTTTTTTAATTCATGTATTATTAACCTTTTGAAAGCTGATATATAGTAATTCCGAGCATGAAAGATAATGAATTATTTTTTATAATAGTTTGTTTTTTTAACAATGCTCTCGAGAAATTTAACAAGTTGAAGGCCTAGTGTCTGTTTTAGAAAATTTGTGGAATACTACACTATGACTATACGAAGAGCGCAGTGTATTACACACCGGACTCTAATGGAGATGAAATGTTGTATTCTTACATTAAAAACAACTTATCACGAATAAAGGAAATGAGGCCATTCAAACGAAATATAATTTCAATAAATACAATTTTCAGATATTAAAATTAGTTGCCAACTGCGTGAAAATGTCTTCCAGATATTGTCTTCTCATGAAGTATTATAGAGAGGCCGAAACAGACCGGAAAAAGATTACAAAGAAGAAAATACACACAAAGTTCGCCGTATTGAGATCGATGGTTCAAAAGAATATTGATAGTAAAAACAATTTAAAACATCTGCTAGTTTCAGACACAACCGAATATATATCGTTGGGTAGGATCAGAAATACGTTATAAGTTCTGTCCTACAAATTGAACGCTCTCTGGACACCAATGTGGTTAGAAATATGCAAGAGAAAGAGGATATCTAAAGATCATTGATAAACGAGTTTGCAAATCCAACATTTAAGGTACACTTTCAGATTCATGCCTATAATAATTGGAGCAACATGATACATTCCAGCCTGTTAGGAACAAAGTATGAATGAACTTGGTTTCTTTCGGAGAGAATGGATATCCTTAATTCTTATACTACGAATGATAACCATGTCTGGGACTGAAAATCTGCAATACATTTTTCAGATTTAAAGGATGACGTTGAAAACAAGACACTTGCCTTCAAAACGTTGCTAAGAAATCGGTGGCCGGTCGTGTTTCACCTGAATTAAAAAACACAAACAAATCCAACACAAACTAGCTATAACCGAAATTTATCATATACATACAAAAGGCTGAAAAGACTATTGGGAGAAATTGAAAATTAAATCAGCCTTCGAGTCAAAACACAACCGGCCAAATACCGTTGTGTTGAACGGAAGAGAAAGGAAATGTTTTGTTGTGGGACTCGGCCGCTCCCTGGACACCGATGTAATTAGAAAAAACGAAAGGAAGAAGACATCTACAGGTAATTGATAAACGAGTTTGCAAACGCAAAACCAAAAATACACATTTAGTTCCATGCCTGTTATACTTGGACCGATAGGATACATACTAACCTGGCGGGAGCAAAGGATGACTGCGCTTGGATTCTTGGGGAGAGAATGCAAATCCTTAAGATTTAAAGAATATACCAGGACACTATCATTCAAAGCGTTGCCCCTAAATTCGTGACCGGTCTCTTTGAACTTAAATAAAAAAAAACATAAAGGGAAGGACATACACACATAAATACATATATACATGTATACATACGTACATACATACATTGATTCATACATACATACATACATACATACATACATACATACATACATACATACATACATTAATGTATACATACATATATATCACCTGAGGTCATCGTCGGCCACCATCTTGAAATTATACACAAAGAGTCGCTGTAATATCACCGATAGAATACAATATTGCAAAGACATCATCCAAAGAGATGGCCTCGTTTTGATGTTGTTTATACTTTCAGTAAACCCATTGTCATCCACGTTCAGGAAATCTGAAGGATATCTCACTAGTTTACCAGGAAATAGAAATACCAAAATTACACACTGTTTCTTTCAGGATGACTTGAAACTTTAAATAAAGGATATGCATGAGATGAAAAGCAGCCTTGACCTTGTTACAACATTCTCAAAGGATGCAGAGCTGGAATTTGGTCCGGATAATTGTTGTTGTAAGGTTGTGAAAAGAGTGAAAACTATATCCGAGATTAGCATCATCTCCATCAATGATTTGACTGTATGAGATGAGGAATGTTACAGGTATCTAGAAGTGGATGAAGTCATCTTTGCTATTATATTTAACTCTCGGAAGTCCAAATTTAGTCAAAGTATTTTTATTCTACTATCAATGTTTTTCTTCTAGAAATAAGTGGTACTTTTAGTCGAAATATCGCATCTCCAGCAATTTCAGATGCCAAGATATCAAAAATTGTCAAAGTTATAATAGAATGGTTTTGCTATGGAATGATGCAAAACAGGAACCTTTTGTGCTTACAAACTTGCATAATAGCAACAAACACACAAATATACACACACAGGAAAACAACACAAGCATGCATACACATTCTCACACTCACATGCGTATCTAAATGAAAAACATCTCATAATCCCATACACACATAGACGAATATGTATACATGTATACATACACACACATATCTGAGAGAATACACGGGATCTAATTTTAATATCAAAAACACTATTATAAAAAAATAATACAATACCATTCATGCTCGAAATTACTATATATCAACTTTTAAAAGGTTAAAAATATTTGAGTAGAAAAAAAAAATAATAATTGTGCAGGCGGCGTGAAGGAAAGTCGAACACGGAATTATAAATTACCTACAACTCTACGACTTCCTCCAAAGCTGCTTGCTGAGAATTGGGTGGAAATTTTGTCTCATAAACCTTTACACCTTTCCCTATCTTTATATTCACTCACGTATATACATACACACATATACACATAAACATATATACACATGCACACACATTAAATGCATTGTTGCCAACTGCGTGAAAATGTCTTCCAGATATTGTCTTCCCATGAAGCATAATAGGGGGGGGGGGGCAAACACACCGGAAGAGGATTATAAAGAAAATACTCACAAAATTCGCCGTATTGACATCGATGGTTGAAAAGAATATATACATATATATATATATATATATATATATATATATATATATATATATATATATATATATTAATAAAGATTTCTAACCGGCTTTCATTGCAAAGCAAATTTTCAAGATGAGCGAGAATGAAACTGTTTTTTACAAAGAAGTACAATATGAAGAAAGTAATATAGAAAAAAGATAATATTTTTTTATATATTATTTTCTTCATTTTGTACTTGTTTGTAAAAAACAATTTCATTCTCCCTCTTCTTGAAAATTTGCTATGCAATGAAAGCCGGTTAGAAATCTTTATTAAAATATGCTTCACTTTAGCATTCTGCCTTATTATTTTTCATTTTCCTATTATTTCTACACGTGCGGTTAACCCAACCCCACTATTTACTGACTTATATATATATATATATATATATATATATATATATATATATATATATATATATATATTTGTATATACATATATACATACATGCATATATATATATATATATATATATATATATATATATATATATGAGAGACCAAAGTATACCTACGTCGCTATATTTTTTTATATAAAAAATACAAAGATGTAACAAGAACGCAAAACATCCAGACAGTCAGGTGATACAAAAAAGGGACCACAAAGCATCCAGACAGACGATACAAAGAAAACAAGGACAAGTCATTCGGAGTTTTCTTTCCTCAGTCGAGTTCCAGATTATCTTTGCAATTTCGGCTGGTTATACTCGAGATTGCTCTAATCTGGCCAGCCTCAAGGAAAAACTAAGCTAAGAGCATTAGATTCCTTGGAGAAAGCAGCGATATATATAACAGCGATATATATAACAGCGATATATATAACAGAAAGAATAGGGAGAAAAAGGAGAAAAACACCGAAAAAAAAATTGGGGACAAAAAAATTTGAATGTTGTGGTCAGCGACCTATCATGGCGGCTGAAATTTATATACATATATCTGTAAATATGTGTGTGAATTATTCGGTAGCAATGATAAATCTCCGAGTTTCGGATGACGGAGTTTCGGATGATGGCATCTCTTCAGTTAATGGGCCATCGAAAGACAAGCTATGAAAAAGACCGTTAAAACAAAAGGATAATAGTGTGAGATTGACCGTTATAAACACAAAAGAGCTATTAGAATGACCGCTATTATGTCAAACACTCGTAAGTCCAAATTTAGTCAATGTCTTTTATTCCAGTATTTATTTTTTTCTTTCAACAGGTGATACTTTTGGTGAAAATATCGCATTCCAGCTACTTCAGATGCCAAGATATCAAAAATTGTCAAAGTTATAATAAAAGGAATTTGCTATGAAATGGTGCAAAACAGGAACGTTTTCTGCTTGCATAATAGCAACAAACGCACATATATACACACACCGTTTCAGTGGCCTCCGTCGCTTTACTCGTGATAAGTTGTCTTTCATGTAAGTAAAAAAACTCTTCATCGCTATTACAGTCCGGTGTTTAATACACTTCGCTCTCGGTATATTCACAGTGCAATATTCCGTACGTTTTTTAAAGCAGACATACAAGCCTTTAACTTTCTAAATTTCCAGTGAGCATTGCCAAAAACAAATTATGATAAAAAAAAATGCATTACTCTTCATACTCGAAATTACTATATATCAGCTTTCAAAAGGGTAATAATACTTGGGTAGAAAAGAAAAAACAACAATAGTTTCGCGGGCGACTTCAACGATAGTCGAACTCGGATTTACAAATATCCTACAACTCTACGACTTTCCCCAAAGTAGCTTGCTGAGAATTGGGTCGAAATTTTGTCTCATAAACGTTTACACCTTTCCCTATCTGTATGTTCACACGCCTTATATGATACTAAGTTGTAGGTACAGGAGGTGGTCAAACTCTGCATAAGGAGTAGCTAACCATTACGATGTATGTGTATATATATGTAGGTTAGTATGTAGGTATGTATGTATGTATGCATCATTTATGTAAGCATGTATGAATGTATCTATGTATGGAAATACCCTCCTCAGATGCCATGATAGTGCTGAGCTGTAGGTACTGGAGGTGGCCAATCTCTGCATCAAGAGTAGCTAACCATTACCATGCATGTGTATATATATGTAGGTAGGTAATTAGGTTTGTATATATGTATATACATATACATGTATGCATGTATGCAAGTTTGTAGGTATGTAGATGAGCCCTGCTGATTTCCTGAACAGAACATATTTCAGTTTCTGCTATAATGGTATTCTCATCCCTTTACCTCAGTAAAATACTCCTCATCTTTTAGTTATTGTTTAATTGTTTTTTGATAAATCTAATTCTGAAATATTGCCTCAAATATGTGAGTGTATATATATATATATATATATATATATATATATATATATATATATATGTATGTATGTGTGTGTGTGTGTGTGTGTGTGTGTGTGTGTGTGTGTGTGTGTGTGTGTGTGTGTGTGTGTGTGTGTGTGTGCATATATGTTTACATGTTTGTATATGAGTGCATGTGTTGGTTAGCATGTACATGTGCGTGTGCTTTGAGCGTGTGCATTTACGCTTGTGTCTCGGTGTGTGTATATATGCATCGGTTAACATATCAATATAGAATGGTGCGCAGATTTATCAGGCAAATGTTGATGCTAGTTACCAGCATGCTATCTTAATATAAACATATCAATTGTCGAGAATTGAACTTTTAATTGTGAGTTCGATCAATATTATAGTCGCTTGTTGAAATTTTATTTTACTTAAGATTTGTTTCTTTTGTAATATATTTTGCAGAAATTATTCCAGGATTACATGGCAAAATATCTTTAATAGTATTTTGAAATCAAAGAATGTTTTCACTTTTACTGAACTAGCAGGACCTGAGAATATTTCAAGGAACTATTGGTAAACCAATATCTCAAAACTATAACCAAAAAAACCCCAAAAAACAGAGAATGTGTATAGGTTTATGTGACAAAATTTCATCCCGGTTCCCAGCGAGCTACTTGGCAACAGTTGTAGAGTGGTAGGATATTTGTAATTCCAAGTTCAACTGATAACCAAGTAGCCCGCGATGTTATTATTATTCTTATTTTTTTAATTCATGTATTATTAACCTTTTGAAAGCTGATATATAGTAATTCCGAGCATGAAAGATAATGAATTATTTTTTATAATAGTTTGTTTTTTAACAATGCTCTCGAGAAATTTAACAAGTTGAAGGCCTAGTGTCTGTTTTAGAAAATTTGTGGAATACTACACTATGACTATACGAAGAGCGCAGTGTATTACACACCGGACTCTAATGGAGATGAAATGTTGTATTCTTACATTAAAAACAACTTATCACGAATAAAGGAAATGAGGCCATTCAAACGAAATATAATTTCAATAAATACAATTTTCAGATATTAAAATTAGTTGCCAACTGCGTGAAAATGTCTTCCAGATATTGTCTTCTCATGAAGTATTATAGAGAGGCCGAAACAGACCGGAAAAAGATTACAAAGAAGAAAATACACACAAAGTTCGCCGTATTGAGATCGATGGTTCAAAAGAATATTGATAGTAAAAACAATTTAAAACATCTGCTAGTTTCAGACACAACCGAATATATATCGTTGGGTAGGATCAGAAATACGTTATAAGTTCTGTCCTACAAATTGAACGCTCTCTGGACACCAATGTGGTTAGAAATATGCAAGAGAAAGAGGATATCTAAAGATCATTGATAAACGAGTTTGCAAATCCAACATTTAAGGTACACTTTCAGATTCATGCCTATAATAATTGGAGCAACATGATACATTCCAGCCTGTTAGGAACAAAGTATGAATGAACTTGGTTTCTTTCGGAGAGAATGGATATCCTTAATTCTTATACTACGAATGATAACCATGTCTGGTACTGAAAATCTGCAATACATTTTTCAGATTTAAAGGATGACGTTGAAAACAAGACACTTGCCTTCAAAACGTTGCTAAGAAATCGGTGGCCGGTCGTGTTTCACCTGAATTAAAAAACACAAACAAATCCAACACAAACTAGCTATAACCGAAATTTATCATATACATACAAAAGGCTGAAAAGACTATTGGGAGAAATTGAAAATTAAATCAGCCTTCGAGTCAAAACACAACCGGCCAAATACCGTTGTGTTGAACGGAAGAGAAAGGAAATGTTTTGTTGTGGGACTCGGCCGCTCCCTGGACACCGATGTAATTAGAAAAAACGAAAGGAAGAAGACATCTACAGGTAATTGATAAACGAGTTTGCAAACGCAAAACCAAAAATACACATTTAGTTCCATGCCTGTTATACTTGGACCGATAGGATACATACTAACCTGGCGGGAGCAAAGGATGACTGCGCTTGGATTCTTGGGGAGAGAATGCAAATCCTTAAGATTTAAAGAATATACCAGGACACTATCATTCAAAGCGTTGCCCTTAAATTCGTGGCCGGTCTCTTTGAACTTAAAATAAAAAAAACACAAAGGGAAGGACATACACACATAAATAAATATATACATGTATACATACGTACATACATACATTGATTCATACATACATACATACATTAATGTATACATACATATATATCACCTGAGGTCATCGTCGGCCACCATCTTGAAATTATACAAAAAGAGTCGCTGTAATATCACCGATAGAATACAATATTGCAAAGACATCATCCAAAGAGACAGCCTCGTTTTGATGTTGTTTATACTTTCAGTAAACCCATTGTCATCCACGTTCAGGAAATCTGAAGGATATCTCACTGGTTTACAAGGAAATAGAAATACCAAAATTACACACTGTTTCTTTCAGGATGACTTGAAACTTTAAATAAAGGATATGCATGAGATGAAAAACAGCCTTGACCTTGTTACAACATTCTCAAAGGATGCAGAGCTGTTATTTGGTCCGGATAATTGTTGTTGTAAGGTTGGGAAAAGGATGAAAACTATATACGAGAATAGCATCATCTCCATCAATGATTTGACTGTATGAGATGAGGAATGTTACAGGTATCTAGAAGTGGATGAAGTCATCTTTGCTATTATATTTAACTCTCGGTAGTCCAAATTTAGTCAGAATATTTTTATTCCGATATTAATTTTTTTTCTTGAAATAAGTGGTACTTTTAGTCAAAATATCGCACCTCCAGCTACTTCAGATGCCAAGATATCAAAAATTGTCAAAGTTATAATAGAATGGTTTAGGTTTGGAATGATGCAAAACAGGAACCTTTTGTGCTTACGGGACACTTGCATAATAGCTACAAGCGCACATATATACACATACAGGAAAACAACACAAACATACACGCACATTCTCACACTCACACGTGTATCTAAATGCAAAACAACACGTACGTACACAGACGAATATATATACATGTATACATACACACACTCTGGAACTAATTTAAATATCTGTAAATTGTATTTATTGAAATTATATTCCGTTTGATTGGCCTCTGATGCTTTACAGTTGATAAGTTGTCTTTCATGCAAAACAAAACAAAAACATTCATCTCTATTATAGTCCGGTGTGTAATACACTGTGCTCTTGGTGTAGTCATAATGTAGCGTTCCGTAAATTTTCTAAAGAAAACATGTAGTCCTTCAACTCGCTAAATTTCCAATGAACATTGTCGTAAACAAACCATTATAAGAAATAACAGTATCATTCATGTTCGAAATTACTATTTATCAGCTTTCAAAAGGATAATAATATTTGAGAAGAAAATAATAAGAATAATTACGCAATCGCCTTGGAGGAAAGTCGAACCCGGAATTACAAATATCCTACAACTCTACGACTTTCGCCAAAGTAGCTTGCTGAGAATTGTGGTGAAATCTTGTGTCATAAACCTTTACACATTTCACTATCTCTATTTTCACACACACATATATACACACATATGCACATAAACAGATATACACATGCACACATGCACACACATCAAATGCATCGTTGGCAACTGCTTGAAAATGTCTTCCAGATATTGTCTTCCCATGAGATAATTCTTCCACGACGTCCTATGTGGAACATTTATATAATAGGTGGTTTAATTTGAAGTCACCAGGCAGTCTAAACTCAGTCGATGCCAAGATACTGAGAGATCAATGCTGATGAGCCAGTTGCATGCACATGGCTGAGCAAGGTTCGATAAAGGATAAAACGTATTCATGTGTGCAGGTAACGTGTGTGAGTTACATACATACCTGAATACTTTTAATACAGTAAAATATTTCTGTACGAAAGGGGGAATCTCTATTTCTCTTTAGATACTAGTTAAGCAATTTCAAGACTAATCACAATGTACTGACACCGATAAAGGAAACATCTTAGAAGTAGTTAAATTAGTCACTATAACTAAACAATATATGTAACATCCCAGTGTACCATTTCAATAAGGCCGGAGTATATGTGTATGAAGCATTAGGTATGAAACAATACAGGATATACAGTTTATATCAAACAATAATGGAAAAGACTTCTTGAAAAAAAACCACTGTTTTCTCTATTATTTTCGTTTTCGACACATCTGCTCGATAATTGCTGAAATTGAATAAAAGAAACACTAAATACTGTAAAATAATACAAAGGAGACACATTTATAATAGAGCCAAAAGTTCCATCACGTTTGTCATCTGACGATTCTGTAACACGTCCAAGTATATTCTGAAATAGATTTCATAATGGTTATCAACTAACGAGTCTTCAACAAAGATAAATCTAGAAATTTGCATTGATATAAAAGAAATAATTTACTCAGCTGCACACTTTTATTTCTACTCTTCTCTGTTTTTTAATGGATGTAATCCGTACACACATTTTAAGTGTATATATGTGTATATAAGATATATGGCTATGCATGCACACACACATTAACATTTTTTTCTCTTCTTTTTTTCAGGGACAGCTTCATGTTTGGATGAACAGTAAATAGCGTTGGAGTTTGTAAAGATTACAGTTGTTGTTGAGAAAACCTTTGCTGACATGTAGAACTGAAGACCATCTGAATTTTGGCAAGCGATATTGACTGCAATAACATTTCATTGAAACGATATTCAAAGGATGAAATGAATCGAGGGTTCTCACTTTTCGTTTCAAATCCTAAGATTATTTCATTTTTAAAACAGAACTTTCTTAAGAGATGTTGTCTCAGGACATGTACGGCAGATAGTGGCCTATCAATGGTTTATATAGATTAGGTATGATGCATACGTTGCTATTTTGAATATGAATGTGTATATAGTAACGATTTTTTTGCCAACGGCGAGCTGGCAGAAACGTTAGCACGCCGGGCGAAATGCTTAGCGGTATTTCGTCTGTCGCTACGTTCTGAGTTCAAATTCCACCGAAGTCGACTTTGCCTTTCATCCTTTCAGGGTCGATAAATTAAGTACCAGTTACGCACTGGGGTCGATGTAATCAACTTAATCACTTTGTCTGTCCTTGTTTGTCCCCTCTATGTTTAGCCCCTTGTGAGCAATAAAGAAATAAGAAATGTTAGCACGCCGGCCGAAATGCTTAGCGGTATTTCGTCTGACGTTACGTTCTGAGTTCAAATTCCGCCGAGGTCAACTTTGCCTTTCATCCTTTCGGGATCGATAAATTAAGTGCCAGTTACGCACTGGGATCGATGTAATCAACGTAATCCCTTTGTCTGTCCTTATTTGTCCCCTCTATGTTTAGCCCTTTGTGGGCAATAAAGAAATAAGTAACGATTTTTTGCCAACCTAATGTGGCAGTCCCATTCAGGAGTGAATGCTATTATTGTTTAGCTCCAGGAGAGATCGTCTCCAGCTGGCTATATGGCAAACGATCTATGTCCTTATATTTTCGAAAATATATGGACGATAACTCCTGGGGCGAAACAACAGTAGCTTTCACCCCAAAATGTGATTGCCAAAAAATCATTTAGGTTTCCAAAAATTCTTTACTGTGCTGCTACTGAATATTTCTCGTTGAGAGATTTAGGAACAACAGTGTTTCTATTTTATATATATATTTGTATATATGATTATGGATATACGCAATATTCGTATTGGAATATAGAGATGTTTAAAATTATGTACAATTGGTCATACTAGACTGATGAAGGTAAATAAATTTTACATCTTTAAACTAGAAGTCGATATATAGTTACACGTCTTTTAAGAAATCTTACTCGATTTCAATCCGTGCTAATGGCGCAAGTAAGTGTAGTACGTAAAGCCATTTAGCGTCTATTTCTAGCATGTGGAGGTATTCATTAGTGCCATTATTATTATAATTATGTTTATATAATTATATATACTTTGATGACTTTGATAGGATTCGGCTAGTGGCCCAGGCCATATCTAACTTAATAGCACTGAAATCATTACTTGGTTCAGTACAGACTGGCTACTTGATAAAATCTAAGATTTTATCCTTCATTATTAAATATATATATATATATGTGTGTGTGTGTGTGTGTGTGTGTGTGTGTGTGTGTGTGTGTGTGTGTGTGTGTGTGTGTGTGTGTGTGTGTGTGTGTGTGTGTGTGTGTGTGTGTGTGTGTGTGTGTGTGTGTGTGTGTGTGCGTGTGTGTGTGTGTGAGTGTGTGTGTGTGTGTTTGTGTGTGTGCGTGCGTGTGTGCGTGCGTGTAGCGCATATTTTTATGTGTGTGTATTT
Source organism: Octopus bimaculoides (assembly GCF_046866305.1). NCBI lineage: Eukaryota > Metazoa > Mollusca > Cephalopoda > Octopoda > Octopodidae > Octopus > Octopus bimaculoides. Next base: position 53,796,008 of record NC_142944.1, read on the forward strand.
GTGTGTGTTTGTGTGTATGTGTGTGTTAAGAAAAGTTTTCAGAGATGGTATCACTTCGTTTGATGCTGTTTCATAGTTGGAATCCATACTTCTTGCGACGGCAGAAGAATAAGAGTTGGATATACACAGAGTCTTCTGTAACCATTTAAAGTATTCCATCTCGACACATTGCATTTTCAGAGGTTTCCTCCAGCAGCATGCCCAATCATGTGAGCATGGAAGCAAGCGTGGTGGGGTTGCCAGTTTTGTCCCAGATAACCAAACAATTCAACCGATCCGAACGCATGTGAATACTGCAAAAGAATATTGGCTGCATGGTCATTTCATTGATTGCTATCATGAATATGGATGTTTGTGTGTATAAATGTGTGTGTGTGCGCGCGTATATGTATTTAAGGCGCAAGTACATATGTATACGGAAGTGTGTGCTCACATATGTGTGTGGGCATGCATATATGCAGGTATGTATATATATATGTATTTATACGGATACATATATTAATACATATAACAGTGTACATACATATATATAAATAAATATATATATTCATATATATATACATATATATATATATACATATATGTATATATACATATCTAAAGATATATATCTATATGTATATATATATATATATATATATATATATATATATATATATAGATAGATAGATAGATAGATAGATAGATAGATAGATAGATAGATAGATAAATAGATAGATAGATAGGTTTCTTTATTAGCCACACAGGGCTCAACACAGAGGGGACAAAATACAAATGTAGAGTTTTTTTCTTTTCGAGAGGGGCGAAAACAAAGCAGAAAAAAAAAACAAAAGTGGGGACAACGATGAAAAAAAAACATCGCAAAACGTTTGGGGTGTTTACAAAAAATACGAAATAATACAGAAAATTCCCAATAAATGGGGAGGTTATCCGTGGAAAGAAAAACCTACGAAAAGACCACGGTAACCTCGGTCCTTAGTGTCACAGTTTGTTAAATAAAATTCCTTTTATTTATGCAAGAAACGTAAGTAACTCTCTGTTTACAAAATTTTAAAACATTTTATAGAATCATTTATACGTGCCATTCTTGCTACATGTATCCATCTTTTTTCGAAACATTTGCTAGACAACACTTGCCTCTCTACTCTCACCTTCCTTTTCAAGTGATACTTGAAAAAGTTGATGAGAGATTGACCAGAGAGGAAAGTATTTGTCTCTAATCCTTTCAGACGCGTCCACCAGATGCATTCTTTGGCCATAGCCACAAGTACGATAAATACAGCTCTTCCTTCCCGTTTAAAGGAAGGAGGCGTGACGATATTGACGATAGACTCGGTTGATAAACCGACTCGTCCCACACGCGACAGCAGTCGTTCGACATAAGCCCACAGCTCCGAAATGGTTGGACACTGCACGAGTGCGTGCAGAACGGTTTCATCGCTCTGACCGCATCTCGGGCAGGTCGGCCCCGCATTTCGCGAGCCGTGTCTATAGAGCTTATCCCGAACGGGTAGCGCCTCTCGGTAACACTGCCAGGCCAGGGATCTCTGGAAGTTGTCCATAGGTCCCGGCCCCAAAGTCGTCCTGAACAGGCGGGTCAGGTATTCCTCGTCGACGCCCAGGTTCACCCTGAGATCGTCGTCGTACCTGCCCTCCACTAATCCCCTATAGAATGACTTCGTTGTGATGCAGCCGCTCAAGGTCGACCCGGGACGGCAAAGTTGTTGCAGAGCAACGCGACACTCACGGTGCCATTCGACATTCCTCGGCCTCTTTTTGATCCACGACTGCAGCTCGGTCATGGAGACGAGCTGCGGGAAAGCGCGTCGCACAAACGGCGACCACACCTGCTCACCGTCGTCTATGTAGAGCCGGAGATGTCGCAGTCTCAGCGCATGTCTGCGCATCATCAACCACGGCATGCCCAGCCCTCCTTTCAGCGGGTGTTGGCAAGAAACGGATCGCCTCACCATCGGAACGCTTCCTTTCCACAAAAAGCGGAAGAGGATGCGCTCCATTTCGGTGATGGCGCGATCGGGACAAGGAACGACGGTCAAGCAGTATTCGATGACGGACGCGATGTACGCGTTCGCCACCTCCGCCCGACCTTTTAGGGACAGCTTCCTCTCGGATCATTGCCGGCAGAGAGTGGCCACCCTACTCGTTATCTCGTCCCAGTTCTTTTCCGTTTGCAGGTCCGGACCGAACCAGACTCCGAGCAACTTGACCGGACCGTCCGTCCAGCGTCCCACTACTGAGGCGCTGCCGGACAGTATGGGCTTGCTTCTCCAGGTGCCGAGTAGCAAACCCACCGACTTTTCCCGGTTGATTTTCGCTCCCGTCACCGCTTCGTAGTCTTTCAGCGTCTCGCCGACAAGCTCGATGTGCTCGTGGCTAGACGCTATGACGGTGACGTCGTCCGCGTATGCCGACACGCTCGTCCCGCACCCCAGTTCTCGCGGGATGCCCCTCAGCGTCGCCAGCTTCCGCAGTAGTGGCTCGAGAGTCAATACGTACAGGAGCGGCGACAGGGGGCATCCCTGACGAACCGAAGGTGCAATGTCGAAGGGTCCCGATAGACGTCCATTGACGCGAACAACCGAACGGATACCTGTGTACAAGGCAGCCATCCAGCCGCGGAAAACGGGACCGAAGCCGGCCGCTTCGAGGACGGCCTCCAAGTATCGATGGTCTACCCTATCGAAAGCTTTGGATTGATCCAAATTGATCAGGGCCCCACCCATGCCAGGTTCCTTAACTACCCTCTCTATGATGTAGCGCATCAGATGGAGGTTGTCATGGATGCTCCGGCCCGGCACGGCGCACGTCTGCTCCGTGCCGACCAGTTTCTCGATGACAAGCGCCAATCGCTTGGCTAACACCTTGGCCAAAATTTTCATGTCTGCATTGAGCAGAGTGATGGGCCTAAAGTTATCTATGGCATCTCCCTTGTTTGGATCTTTCTTCAGCAGCGTTACCGCTCCTCGGCTCACAAAACCGGGAATGCTCCCGTTCTGCTGCCAGTTGCAGTACACATCCGCCAAGACGTCTCCAAAAAAGTCTGGCATACAGTTATAAAGCTCGTAGGGCAGACCATCCAAACCCGGAGATTTGTCCGTCGAGCAACTCGCCATCGCGTCCCTCACCTCCTCCGCCGTGATGAACCGTTCGCAGCACTCCGCCTCTCTTGCCGAGAGTCGTGGTAAGCTGTGCAGGTAGGCACTAAAGTCCACCCTGCCTTCTCGCTCGCCACTCCTCCCGAACAGTCGGGCAAAATGCCGCTGAAACGCCTCGCACATCTTGCTCGGCTCGAGCAATTCGCGCCCCTGTTCGTCTACCAGAGGCCGGATGGTGGCTCTGTTACCCCGCTGCGCCTCCGTCACCCGG
>NC_142944.1:53806894-53819394 GCF_046866305.1 Octopus bimaculoides
CACCGCTGCTTCGATCATCCACATCATCTTATTCGGTCAAATCTTAAATCCCAATTTTTGAGGATAAAATGGATTTGTACTGACATACGGGTTTACTAGAAACATGCAAATGTTTTTGTATGTCATTATGTCAAACGCCGTTACAGTGAATCACGATTAAAGGAAATAGCAAATGAAATAGCTAAGATTAGCAAAGATAGTCAAACCTACACGCATAATTTTAGCAAACACAATACAATAGATGATAGAACTCATTTAGTGATGAGCTGGCACCGACGTTTCGCTGGCATGTCAAAAGTGTTGCATGAAAGTTACCAGCATGTGGCGAAAAAATATCCCAGTTTCAAACAGATATTTCCTCAGCCGCCCATTGTAGCCTTTCGACGGAATAAGAATATAAAAGAATTATTGACCTCCATATCTGACTCCAAGAAAATGAGCACTGGAGTATCTGCACGCTGTACCTTAAAGAACAGCCGCAAGAGAGATAAGCCCTTTCATTGTGCAACAACATGAGTGAAATGAATTCCATCAGAAATCATAACAGAAATGTTATGATTTATACAGAAGGTGGAACATGTAAAGATTCCCATTTAGTGTACACTGCAGAATGCACGAAACACAACTTAATTTATGCTGGTTGTACAACAGAACAATTAAACAAAAGGTTTAATGGGCACAGATTCGGCATAAGGCACAAGAACAGTAGTTCAACAGAACTTGCTGAACATTTCGTTTCAAGCGGCTGCAATTTTGAAGAAGACTTGAAAGTGCATATTCTCAGAAAATATTCTGAATCTGCTTCACTTTCACTTCTCAGAATGTATGAGGAGAAATATGTTTGCGGGTTATTAACATCACGCCCTGGTGGAATGAATAAGATGACAGGAGAATATCATCAAATTTCTACAAACCTGTTTGCTTAAATATTCTTCTTTCTCTCCTTTTTCTTTACGCTTTCTCTGTCGTCTTCTTTTTTCTGGGGGTTTTTCTGTCTTTTTTTTTTCGCCTGTTATAAAATTGTAACTTAAAAACTGATGATGTCATTCCATCAACGTGTGGACGCTGGTTGCTCTCGTTCATACTTTACGTTCAAATTTCTATAATTACCTCCGCCAAGGAAGGAGGTTATGTTTTCATCGGCGTTGATTTGTCCGTCTGTCCGTCTGTGTGCAAAATAACTCAAAACGTTGCAAACGGTATTTGATGAAACTTGCAGGAAGAGTTGATAATGACACAAAGAACACATGATGAAATTTTGGTAGTGATCTGGGAATTTTTATGGATTCTTGAAGGATTTTTCATTTGTTATATTTACTTTACATGAAGTATTTGTTACATTCTTTGATTATCTCCCTTGATAACACGTTCATCGTTTCCATGTAACCTATGGTGGTGTTGCTGTTTGCAAAGTTTGTTTTCGTTTCTCTATTAGTAATTTTACTCGTGTATCTATCTTAACACTCAAGTTTTAGGGAATTGTTGTTTCTTTTTAGTTGTATGGTGAAACTAGCCTGCTGTTCTCGTTGTCATTGATGTACTATAACTGTTTCAGATGATTCCTGTTTTTAAAGGTTTTTTTAAAAAAATCATATGGCTGTTATTTTTTGTAACCCCGGCGTTGGTTTGGGAAATTGGGCGATTTTCAGCATGCCGGTATATGGGTGGAAATGAGCTGTTTGGCGGAGGCCTGCGATCTCCGAGTGCTTTTCTAGTTCTGAATTTTTATCACTTCTTATTTTGAATTGACAAAGACAGACTTAGTGTTGAAGTATTGTTCAACCAATAAAATATCTTACAATCGAATCGCGCTCTTCGTCTTGACTACTATTATTATTATTATTATTATTATTATTATAATTATTATTATTATTATTATTATTATTATTATTATTGTTGTTGTTGTTGTTGTTCTTGTTCTTGTTATTATTATTATTATCATCATTATTATCAATAATAATAATAATAATAATAATAATAATAATAATAATAATAGTAATTGACCTCAAACTTTATGGTAAAGATGAAGCCCAAGTCAGTTCCCTTGTTGATACGGTGTATACCTTCAGTGCTGATATCGGAATGGCGTTTGGACTGAGAAAGTGTTGTGTGTTAGTCTTGAAGACAGGCAAAATCAAATGTATGGACAGGCTAACGATACCGTCGGAGAGGTTATGAAGCAGATAGGAGAGACGGGCTATAAGTACTTGGGGATTTTGGAAATGGACAAATTGATAGAGAAAGAAATGACAGAAAAATTTAAGGAGGAGTACTTGCGCAGACTGAGAATGATTCTTAAGTCGAAATTAAATGAACGGAATAAGATTGAGGCTATCAAAACCTGGGCGGTTTCACTCCTTAGATATGGAGCAGGGGTAATTGCATGGACAATAGATGAACTAAACAGCTTAGACAGAAAGAAAAGGAAGTTGCTAACTAGATATGGGTCACTCCATCCAAAAAGTGACACAGACAGACTGTATGTACCAAGAAAAAGAGGGGGAAGAGCACTTATTGGATGCGAACACAGCATTAGAGCAGAAGTAAACAACATAGCATGGTATGTAAAAAATACTACAAAACTGCTATTATTAGAAGTAAGAAGGTCAGGGTTGTGTAGGATGAAAGATTGCAAAGATAAAGCAGTATACAAGAAATTGAAAACGAATGAAACTGAAAATAGGTGGGTAAAGAAAAGAATGCATTGTCAATTTCATAGGGATGTTGAAGATAAGACAGACAGAGAAAAAAGATGGCTGTAGATGACTAAAAGTGATTTAAAACCGGAAACGGAGGCTCTAATCTGTGCTGCCCAAGATCAAGCACTAAGAACAAACTACATAAAATACAGAATAGACAACACAGCAGAAACTGATAACTGCAGAATCTGTGGACAAAACGGTGAAACCGTGTGGCATATTACCAGCCAATGTATGCCACAAGCCCAGAAGGAATATAAGAGAGACGCCACGACAATATAGCCAGGCATGTTCATTGGACACTTTCCAACAAGTATGGACTTGACAGAGCAACAAATTGGTACGACCACAAACCTGAAGGCATCGTCGAAAATGTTAATGCAAAGATCCTGTGGGATTTTATGATTCAGTGCGACCATGAAATAGAGAATAGGAAGCCGGACATAGTATTAATTGAGAAAGAAAACAAACTATGCTGGATCATATATTATAGCAAACCCAGCTGACAACAAGGTATGCGATAAGGAAGAAAGAAAAGTCGAGAGATATGACAGGTTAGCTTGGGAAGTTAAGCAGTTGTGGTCGATGAAAAAGGTAGCAGTAGTATCAATAATTGTCGGAGCCCTGGGAACAGTGAGCAAAAATCTCGAGAAGTACGAAGAACAAATAGGGTCTGCAATAAGGGTGGAGCACTTGGAGAAAACAGCACTGCTTGGAACCGCTCGAATACTCCGGCGTTAGAAGTTGTGCAAAGGCAATGATGATGATGATAATAATACTAATACTAATAATAATAATAATAATAATAATGATAATAATAATAATAATAATAATAATAATAAGTTCTACCACCCAAACAGACCTTGTGGATAAATAACATCCAGAACAAAATTTTAAAAAAGAGAAAAGATTTATCGATTCTCAACGAAATTAGTAAACAATCAACACAACTAAGTAACAAGAAGAAAACAAAAATACTGTACAAATACAACATTCCAGAAAAAGATTTACCTGGGGCAAAAGAAAAGCTAAAGCAAGATATCCTTGCCAAAACACAAAGGATCCGCCGGTATGAGAAACGCCAACGTTTCTTTGAACAAAACAAACAGTTCAAATCCAACCCCAAAAAACTCTACCAAGAACTGGGTAAAAATAAAATAGACATTACTGCAGCACCAACAGCAGAAGAATTGGAAGAATTCTGGAAACAAATATGGTCGGTGAAGCAACAACCCCAGAAAAGGACCATTAAAACAACGAACTTAGCACCTGAGCAACTCTGGACCCCTATAACAACTGAAGAGGTCACCCAGACACTGCAAAGACTAAGCAACTGGAAGGCACCTGGACACGACAAGATCCCCAACTTCTGGTTAAAACACCTGCCAGGAATGCATAAAAAGCTAGCAGAAAACTTTAACAACATACTAGCAGAGCCAGAGACAATGCCTGAATGGCTCATGAAAGGGAAAACCATCTTAATCTCCAAATCTACGGAAACGGAGAAACCACAAAACTATAGACCTATAACCTGTCTCCCTACGATCTACAAAGCCTTTACTGCAATAATATCGCAGAGATTGAGTAAGCACCTGGAAAAATAACAACCTGTTTCCAGAAGAACAGAAGGGATGCTGCAAGGGCTCATACGGCTGTAAAGATCAATTATTGATCAATAAAACCATAACTGAAGACAGCCGCAGAAAGAAGAAAGGCCTCAGTATGGCCTGGGTGGACTACCAAAAGGCTTTCGACAGTGTTCCCCACACGTGGATTCTGGAAACACTAGCCATAAACAAGGTGACACCAATTATCATAAAATACATACGGCACTCAATGAACAAATGGCAGACAGTGCTACAGCTCCAAACAAAAGAGGGACTTGTGAAAACGAAAGCCATCCCCATTAGAAGAGGAATATTCCAGGGAGACACGCTCTCTCCACTCCTGTTCTGCCTAGCACAAACACCTTTAACTGAATTGCTAAATAGAACTGGATGCGTTTACAAATGCTACGGGAAAACAGTCAGCCACCTTCTATATATGGATGACCTAAAATTATATGCTAAAAATGACAAAGAGCTAGAAACACTACTACAGACAGTACACGGCGTTACCAAGGAAATAGATATGAAATTCGGATTAGAAAAATGTGCCAAAGCAACCCTGAAAAGAGGAAAATTAGTTAAAAGTAGCAATATAACACTAGATAAAGCCAATGAAATAAGAGAACTAGACGAAAGCCAACGATACAAGTATTTAGGAGTCAATGAATTAGATAGGATACAACATACACAAATGAAAGAAAAAATAAAGAAAGATTACTATAGACGAGTTAGATCAATACTAAAAACAGAGCTCAATGCTAAAAACAAGATAATGGGTATCAACACTTTAGCTGTCCCAGCTACAACATCCTTAACTGGACACTAAAATAGACAGGAAAACAAGAAAAATAATGACAGGATATAGGATGCACCACCCAAAATCTGACATAGAAAGGTTATATATACAACGCACAGAAGGTGGCAGGGGTCTTATACAGCTGGAAGAAGAAGAAGAAGAAGAAGAAGAAGAAGAAGAAGAAGAAGAAGAAGAAGAAGAAGAAGAAGAAGAAGAAGAAGAAGAAGAAGAAGAAGAAGAAGAAGAAGAAGAAGAAGAAGAAGAAGAAGAAGAAGAAGAAGAAGAAGAAGAAGAAGAAGAAGAAGAAGAAGAAGAAGAAGCTATAAAACAAATGAAATCCAAACTAAAACTAGAACAGCAACGGACCATGATAAAACGATGGCAAGAAAAGCCCCATGGTAAATACTGGGCTAAACTAAATGCAAAAGAAATAGACAGAGAAAAATCCCAGCAATGGTTGAGAAGCTCAAGACTCAAGGCAGAGACTGAAGGATTTTTAATTGCTGCACAAGACCAAAGCCTCCTCACCAGAAATTACCAAAAACATATAATGAAAAGAAACATAACAAGTAACTGTAGAATATGTGGAGATGGACAAGAAACAATAAATCATATTATCTTTGGCTGCCCAGTCCTGGCTAAGAAGGAATATATTCACGGACACGACAGAGCTGGGAACTATATACACTGGAAGCTATGCCAACACTATGGAATAACAACAGAAAAAAGATGGTATAAACACACGCCAGAAAAGGTCACAGAAAACGAGAAAGCAACCATACTCTGGGATATGCCAATACACACAGATAGAGAAATTAAAGCCAATAGACCAGATATAGTTGTCAAAGATCATGAAGAAGAAAAAATGCTTTCTAATTGATGTATCAATACCAGCAGATGACAACGTTTCCCTAAAAGAAATGGAAAAACTTTCAAAATACAAAGACCTGGAAATAGAAATAACTCGAATGTGGAATCTAAAAACAGAAACAATTCCTATCATAGTAGGTGCCTTAGGTATAATAAAAAAAATATTCAGACAAATACATAACAAAAACACCAGGACTTACAAATATATATAACATACAGAAAATTGCACTACTGGGTACTGCACACATTCTACGCAAAACACTTTCAATACAGTAAACATAAGAGCACCACAGCAAACCACAGCACATACCCAAGGCGCACAGAGCTGCGCTCGGTTGTGAAGTGAAAGCACGTTATAAAAATAAAACTACTGAACAATAATAATAATAATAATTATTATTATTATTATTATTATTATTATTATTAGTAGTAGTAGTAGTAGTAGTAGTAGTAGTAGTAGTAGTAGTAGTATAGATGTCAACTAATTTTGAAAATGCTCATTTAATACTTATAAAATGCTTCCATATTGATATCAGACAAGTACAGTTTCTTTTGGTTTATTCCAATAGTATTCCTACCTACTAACCAATGTGTGTTGATGTTTAAAATACGATGTAATTAGCCATCTAAAATCTCTTGAATAGCATGCCATAAAGCAAGAACAATTTCAATGTCATCAGAAAACGAGGATGCTGTAGGGCTTTTGGGGTTTTTTTTTGTTTTATTGCACTGCGGGTATGGTTATGTTTATTGATGTTTAGCTCCACGTAAAAGTTAATAATTGGTCTGCTTCGATAGCCTCCCCTCTTCACGCCACCGATGTTATCAAAAGGAAAAGCAAAGGGGCTGATACAGCTTGGCACCTGTGACGTCGCAACTCATTTCTACAGCTGAGTGGAGTTGAGCAATGTGAAATAGAGTGTCTTGCTCAAGAACACAACACACAGCCCGATCCCGGAATCAAATTCACTACCTCATGATTCTGTGCCCAATGCTCTAACCACTGAGCCATGCGCTTTTACTTAAAGACATAATATATACTGTAGCTAGATGAACGTTGTTGCTGTAGTCACTCAAGAGAACGACAGACGTGGTTTACCATTCTTGAAGCTTCTCAGTGCTGCGCAACCAATCAGCGCCTGCCTAAACAAATTTCGTGTCACGATATAAAGAGAGCAAGAGATAAAACGTTCACTGGCATTGTGGAATCTTGCCAGTCTGTAGAAGCAAGTCCAGGGTACTAAGTGCTGCAGCATTAAAACAGAATATCTACTAGTGTATCATACTAAACGTACACACACTGTTAGAACTATAATCTGTGGAACTGTCTGAAAGAAAATAGTGAAAATTCATTGGCAGTGCCAGGCTGCAGAAAAACTCAGTGTTACACGGTTGAAACGGCTTTGAATTAAAATCGCCGTTAAGTTCGTTTATCTCCGACGCATTTTGTTTTTTTAACTAAAGTATTGGAAGAGATTATATCTCAGACAATTCTTCATTTAACCCAGAAAGCAATTTAGAGTATCAAATGCAAAAAAAAGTATATATATATATATATATATATATATATATATATATATATATATATATATATATATATATATATATATATATATATATATATATATATATATACATATGAGAAGGAAAGAAGTATTTGTTTGAATTGAATCCTTACCTCTAACACCTTAGGACATCACTCGTAAGTGTCACCGACATGCTCACAAAATACAGTCTGTTTGCATTGCGTTATGTCATTTTCATATTCAAACTACAGATACGTTTATACTCATCTTCCTCTCTAGCTACACACACAAACATATTCAAGGAATAAAATACTGCAAAAGAAAAACAAAAAGACATAATCAAAGTTTTCGATTTATAAACTCGTGCCTGTGTTTATCATACGTACACACGCGCACGCACACACACACACAGACGCACACACAAACACACACTTGGCTATATGTATATATGCATATATGTATGCATCTATTTATGTATGCATCTATTTATGTATGCATGCTTATATGATTGTACGCATGTTTATACATAGATACCTACACACCCATACATATATATCCACGTCTCTCTCTCTCTCTCTCTCTCTCTCTCTCTCTCTCTCTCTCTCTCTCTCTCCATATATATGTTCTTACATATAGATAGATAAATAGATAGACAGATAGATATTGATATATAGATAGATAGACAGACAGATAGATAGATAGATAGATAGATAGGTTTCTTTATTAGCCACACAGGGCTCAACACAGAGGGGACAAAATACAAATGTAGAGTTTTTCTTTTCGAGGGGGTCGAAAACAAAGCAGAAAAAAAAACAAAAGTGGGGACAACGATGAAAAAAAAACATCGCAAAACGTTTGGGGTATTTACAAAAAATACGAAATAATACAAAAGATTCCCAATAAATGGGGAGGTTATCCGTGGAAAGAAAAACCTACGAAAAGACCACGGTAACCTCGGTCTTTAGCGTCACAGTTTGTTAAATAAAATTTCTTTTAGTTAAGCAAGAAACGTAAGTAACTCTCTGTTTACAAAATTTTAAAACGTTTTATAGAATCATGGTCAAGGTGGCTTCGTCTTTTATACGTGCCATTCTTGCTACATGTATCCATCTTTTTTCGAAACATTTGCTAGACAACACTTGCCTCTCTACTCTCACCTTCCTTTTCAAGTGATACTTGAAAAAGTTGATGAGAGATTGACCAGAGAGGAAAGTATTTGTCTCTAATCCTTTCAGACGCGTCCACCAGATGCATTCTTTGGCCATAGCCACAAGTACGATAAATACAGCTCTTCCTTCCAGTTTAAAGGAAGGAGGCGTGACGATATTGACGATAGACTCGGTTGATAAACCGACTCGTCCCACACGCGACAGCAGTCGTTCGACATAAGCCCACAGCTCCGAAATGGTTGGACACTGCACGAGTGCGTGCAGAACGGTTTCATCGCTCTGACCGCATCTCGGGCAGGTCGGCCCCGCATTTCGCGAGCCGTGTCTATAGAGCTTATCCCGAACGGGTAGCGCCTCTCGGTAACACTGCCAGGCCAGGGATCTCTGGAAGTTGTCCATAGGTCCCGGCCCGAAAGTCGTCCTGAACAGGCGGGTCAGGTATTCCTCGTCGACGCCCAGGTTCGCCCCGAGATCGTCGTCGTACCTGCCCTCCACTAATCCCCTATAGAATGACTTCGTTGTGATGCAGCCGCTCAAGGTCGACCCGGAACGGCAAAGTTGTTGCAGAGCAACGCGACACTCACGGTGCCATTCGCCATTCCTCGGCCTCTTTTTGATCCACGACTGCAGCTCGGTCATGGAGACGAGCTGCGGGAAAGCGCGTCGCACAAACGGCGACCACACCTGTTCACCGTCGTCTACGTAGAGCCGGAGATGTCGCAGTCTCAGCGCATGTCTGCGCATCATCAACCACGGCATGCCCAGCCCTCCTTTCAGCGGGTGTTGGCAACAAACGGATCGCCTCACCATCGGAACGCTTCCTTTCCACAAAAAGCGGAAGAGGATGCGCTCCATTTCGGTGATGGCGCGATCGGGACAAGGCACGACGGTCAGGCGGTATTCGATGACTGACGCGATGTACGCGTTCGCCACCTCCGCCCGACCTTTTAGGGACAGCTTCCTCTCGGACCATTGCCGGCAGAGAGTGGCCACCCTACTCGTTATCTCGTCCCAGTTCTTCTCCGTTTGCAGGTCCGGACGGAACCAGACTCAGAGCAACTTGACCGGACCGTCCGTCCAGCGTCCCACTACTGAGGCGCTGCCGGACGGTATGGGCTTGCTCCTCCAGGTGCCGAGCAGCAAACCCACCGACTTTTCGCGGTTGATTTTCGCTCCCGTCACTGCTTCGTAGTCTTTCAGCGTCTCGCCGAAAAGCTCGATGTGCTCGTGGCTAGACGCTATGACGGTGACGTCGTCCGCGTATGCCGACACGCTCGTCCCGCACCCCAGTTCTCGCGGGATGCCCCTCAGCGTCGCCAGCTTCCACAGTAGTGGCTCGAGAGTCAATACGTACAGGAGCGGCGACAGGGGGCATCCCTGACGAACCGAAGGTGCAATGTCGAAGGGTCCCGATAGACGTCCATTGACGCGAACAACCGAACGGATGCCTGTGTACAAGGTAGCCATCCAGCCGCGGAAAACGGGACCGAAGCCGGCCGCTTCGAGGACGGCCTCCAAGTATCGATGGTCTACCCTATCGAAAGCTTTCGATTGATCCAAATTGATCAGGGCCCCACCCATGCCAGGTTCCTTAACTACCCTCTCTATGATGTAGCGCATCAGATGGATGTTGTCATGGATGCTCCGGCCCGGCACGGCGCACGTCTGCTCCGTGCCGACCAGTTTCTCGATGACAAGCGCCAACCGCTTGGCTAACACCTTGGCCAAAATTTTCATGTCTGCATTGAGCAGAGTGATGGGCCTAAAGTTATCTATGGCGTCCCCCTTGTTTGGATCTTTCTTCAGCAGCGTTACCACTCCTCGGCTCACAAAACCGGGAATGCTCCCGTTCTGCTGCCAGTTGCAGTACACGGCCGCCAAGACTTCTCCAAACAAGTCTGGCATACAGTTGTAAAGCTCGTAGGGCAGACCATCCAAACCCGGAGATTTGTCCGTCGAGCAACCCGCCATCGCGTCCCTCACCTCCTCCGCCGTGATGACCCCTTCGCAGCACTCCGCCTCTCTTGCCGAGAGTCGTGGCAAGCTGTGCAGGTAGGCACTAAAGTCCACCCTGCCTTCTCGCTCGCCACTCCTCCCGAACAGTCGGGCAAAATGCCGCTGAAACGCCTCGCACATCTTGCTCGGCTCGAGCAATTCGCGCCCCTGTTCGTCTACCAGAGACCGGATGGTGGCTCTGTTACCCCGCTGCGCCTCCGCCACCCGGGCCTCTCGTGCGGCTCCAACACCTTCATTCCTCAGAGCACGCATTCTTGCCCTGACAGCACACCCTTCGTGTTTAGCATTGAAGTGTTGGTCGAGGGCCAACCTCGCCGCTAAAACGTCGGATGCGATGCCACTTCGCAATGCCTCTTCTAACTTTATCACTAGCTCCCCCTCTACTCTGTTCCTCTCTACAGCTAGTGCCCTGCTATACCTTATTGCTTCCGCCCTTACTGCTCTCTTGAGGGCAAACCACCATTTGTTGTTGACGATGGCTCCCGTCAAAGCCCTCTTTACTAACGTGCTAATCCGGTCTCTGAAAACCTGTCTCGACGGGAAAGACGCGTTTAGTTTCCAGTAACCGGGACCCTGCCTATGTGCCTTATCTAAGTCTAGCGTACACGTCACAAGTTTGTGATCCGTGTAGCTGACTATGTGGAACTGTGGACATTCTAAACTATCTCTATCTCTTGTCCTGCACACTATCCTATCTAGATACGACCTCGACGACCCCATGCGGTTGCTCCAAGTCCACGTTGGCACATTTGGGTGGTCGAGTCGGTACCTGTCAGACAACTGGAAGCGTCTGAGCAGGTCTATGAGGCCTTTGTATCCCCTTCTAGTTTTGTCACTCCCCACGTAGTCTAGATGCGTGTCCAAGGTAGCATTCCAATCCCCCACTAAAAGTAAGGGACGAGACGTTCCCAGGAATACTTCTAGACGTCGAAAGAAGTCTGACCGACCTGTTAAAGGAGGCACATAAACTGCCAGCAACCGAAAAGCGCCTCCATCGCTGCCGTCCACATCTAGGACAACCAGTCTACCCTCCGGGTCCGTAAATATCGTCTTTACTTGGAGATCCAGACTCTTGCGAAAAAGAACCGCCGTGCCACTACCGCCCATCCTCGGCAGACAGGGAGAAAAATAAATGTTAAACTGTCCGCCAAACATGGACTTTAGGGCCCGCGGTTCATGGAGTCTGGTCTCACTAATGGCTATGATATCTAAATTGTGTGACTTGATGTCATTTAAGAGGTACCCTTGTTTCCAAGGCGACCCCAAGCCACGCACATTTACACAACCAATCTTCACCATGATTCTATCAAAATTTGTGTTTTACACACGAAAGGAGAGAGAGAGAGAGTTACTTACTGTCCGAAAGTTCTTGGCTCTTGGCCTCACAACCTTCTCTCAGAAGGTTTTTGTATAGTTTTTTTGATGAATATTTTTGGAATCTCCCTACTGTATCCGGGTAGAGAGATTTCAGTGTATTGTATGTGCTCCGTGTTACATGTATGATTTTGATGTGTTGTGGTGGTGTTGTGCGTGGGTGATTGCTTGTTTTCGTGTCATTATCTGTTATGTTAGTGTTTGACCTAATGAATTTCATTAGGTCTAGATTGTTTGTGTTTATCGCTGTCAAACTTGTTGTGGGGTTCTGTGTGGGGTGCGTTTGTGTTGGTGTTTTTGTTTTCTGTGGATGTGTTGGTTTCGGGGCTGGTAAACCTCCCCGCTTTGTTTGTTTGTTTTTCCGTTCTTTTTTTCACCCTTTTTCTTCTTCCCCCCGTGGCCACTTGCCAAGCCTCTGTGTCATCTTCATCTGACATGTCGGA
>NC_142944.1:53826894-53829394 GCF_046866305.1 Octopus bimaculoides
AAAGGAGGCGTTGGTATTGATGTTAGCCTGATATCCGCTTGACGTGAAAAGGAAAAATAAAAAATAAAAGATTGAATGGTCATGGCTGAAAAGGTTTTCGGTATAAAACTGTTTAGTCAGTACATTCTTGGAGTTAAAGAACAACAGCTACTTTCAGACTACTACAACATTACCACCCACCACCACCACTATCACAACAACCACCGCCACAACAGCCACCACCAACCATCACCGCCACAACCACCACCACCACCACGACAACCATCACCACAACCACCATGATAACCAACAACACCGCTGCCACCACCAGTGCCACCACCACTTCCACCATTACCACCACTACCACCAGTACCACAGCCGCTGCTGGAACAGCTTATCTAGGATAAAATACTTACAGAGCAGAAAAAAAAAATCTGTCAGCAACTAACCATGAGACTCGAACTCACATCCCTTTGAACTCACATCGCTTCAAAAACAAACTTATTTGTTTACATATGACATATTTTCTATTCTATCTAGCGTTTCTAGATGAGTTTATGAGTTCTAAAATTGCAGAAACAATTGTCAGTAAAGCAGTTCGGCTTAATGGTAAAGCACTTTGAACGGAAATTTAAGGAATGTGAGTTCGAGTTTCATGGCTGGTTGCTAACAGATTTTCCTGTTTTGTAAGGATTTTATCCTATGTATGCTGTTCTATCAGTACTCACGCGCTGAAAAATATATATTTCTACTTCTATCATATGTGTGTGTATATATATATATATATATATATATATATATAATACAAAGAATATATATGCATGTATACACACATATATGTATATACTTACATCTACATGTGTATAAAGATGCATATCAGGGTACAGGACGTTAGAACAATGAACTACAGACAACGGAACGAACACAGGAAAACAGAAAGCCACTTGGAATTATTCATCAGCTGCCTCTATTCTAACTAGACGTTTCGAAGATAAGGCAGAACGTACCCTAGAATAGTCTCTTCCTGAGTAGTGGATCAACCCACTAAACAGAGGATTCCAAGGTGGCAAACGTAAACCAAGACAGGAAAATTTCGACAGTGAAAACAACATAAAAAAGCCGTACGGCCAAACGCGAATCTGATGTAGAACGAACTCGCCGTACTTAAGATTTTTTTGTAACATCTGCCGATTAAGTAATAATAATAATCGACACGGCATGCCCCGGTGACAACAGGATCAATGTGGAAGAGGAAGAAAAAAACTGAACAACTATGACGATTTGAAGTGAGAAATACGAAGGTTGAGGTTAATGAGGAGAGTAGACGTGATACCAATATAAAATTGGTGCACTTGGAAGTATCAACAGTCAACAAACCAGCATGACTGAAAACGATTGGTACAAATGTAAAGGTAGAATACCTACAAAAAGCAGCGTTGCTTGGAACTGCAAGAATTCTTCGCAGAGTTCTTGAAGCGTGAGCAGTAGAAGAGTGTCACCGTAGTCTGCTGAGTGTGGACAGCAGACACTTTCCATCATATCCAACAAGATAAGCTGTGAGTTTTAATACAACAACAACGACGACGACGACGACGACGACAACAACAATGATTTCTTTATTAACCACATGGGTTTACATAAAGAAACATTATGGACAGTGCAGGACAATTCGAAAGAAATGTGTGTGTGTGTGAGTGAGTGTAGTCGTGAGGGATCTGCGTGTAAACAAGACTAATAAAATCATAAAAAGAAATATGTAATCCTTAAAAAAGGAGGAGACGTTCGATGGTTGCTCATGGAAAAACCCCATAAAAACCCAAGGTACCCTGATTTTGGGGGTAGATACCTTTTTTTAGTTTCCATTCCCCTTTCCATCTATAGATGTATGCTCAGGGCAAGTCCTGTTCACTCGTACCATTCACCCCTTTCATCCACCTTCCGGAAAACTGACTAGAAATCAACATTTTCCTTTCTACCCTTATTTTCCTTTTCAAGTGAAACTTGAAGAAGTTCATCAGGGATTAGCCAAAGAGAAAAGTGTTTGTCTTCAGCCCCTTTAATCTCGTTCACCGCACAAATTCTTTCTGACCACCAGGCAAATAAAAACAGTCTTTCCTTCCCGGCTAAAGGAAGGCAGCGAAGCGATCTTCACGGTTGATTCAGTTGAAAGCTGGATCCGTCACACACGCGACAGCAGGCGTTCGTCAGAAACCCACATATCAGCAATGCTCCGGCACTGGACGACTGCATGCAAGACCGTCGCGTCGTCCTACGCACATCCCAGACATGCTCGGCTGACGGTACTTCCGTGCTTGTAAAGTTTATATCGAACGGGCAAAGCTACCCGGTAGCACTGCCAGGCCAGAGATTTTGGAAATTATCCATTGGTTCTGGCCTGAAAGTTCACCGGAAAAGAGCGACCAGCTGTCCTTCTTCGATGACCAAGGTCTCCCCAAGAACGTCGTTGCACTTTTCCTCCACTAATCCTCTATGAACAGCTAAAGTGGACATTCTACCTACC
>NC_142944.1:53839394-53866894 GCF_046866305.1 Octopus bimaculoides
CGATAGCACAGCCAGGGATCTTTGGTAATTATCCATAGGTCCCGGCCCAAAAGTTGTCCTTAACAAGCGGGTCAGGTGTTCCTCGTCGACGCCCAGATTCTGCCCGACAACGTCGTCGCACCTTCTCTCCACTAATCCTCTATAGAACGCCTTTGTGGAGTTGAAGTCACACAAGTTTGGTCCCGGACATAGATAGAGAGATAGATAGAGAGAGAAAGAGAGAGAGAGAGAGAGAGAGAGAGAGAGAGAGAGAGATCAAATAGATGGATGGATGGATGGATGGATGGAGAGATGAAGAGAGAGAGAGAGTGAATGAAAGTAGGGAGAGAGGAAGAGAGAGAGAGAGGTTATTTTGTGTCCATGTCTACCTATCACTATTATGATTGGTAACTCTTCCTACTTTTCTACATGTGTGTATGAATGTGTGAGAGTGTATTGGTTAACGTATTCGCTTGTGTACATGCACGTGTGCTTATATCTAAAAGGTTGCAAAATCTCCCTAACATTCCGGTAATTATTGACTACTTCTTTCATGTGTTATGTATCTCGATTGACATCATCCCAAATGAAATGTTTCTCTCAAGTAAAGCTATTGCATTCATGTTAAAATCTAAAATCATCATCACAACTAATTGAAACAGTTATCAATTTAATAGTGTTCCCACTACTTATTGCAATGAATTTGAAATCAGCACTAAAGCTACTTAAAACCTTCATCAATTTGACAGTGTTCCCACTGCTTACGCACTGAACTGTAGCAATATATGATAACTACAGCAAGCTTAATGATCTATTGTTATCAGTTAAAAGTCAGCACACAGTCAATTATTCAATTGGCAGCCGGATTGACATTGCTTCAACTCGACCTGCTACGAATTTTATTTTCTATAAGCTTGTGTCTTAATATTATGCACATATCTACCTCGTATGGTGTATTCGAGATTCTTTAATTTCCGTTCCACTTTTCACATGGTCGTAGTCATCGCTCAAACTAATTTAATTTAGTTTCGCATTTCTTATTGAGTTCTTTCTCACTAAATGCCTAGTTTCGTCGATGAATTACGATGTATATAGGGTGCACATGTATCTATCGCTTTCTTATGTATGTATGTATGTATGTATCTATCTATCTGTCTGTCTGCTTCTCTGTCTATTTGTCTCTGTCTGTCTGTCTGCCACTTTCTCTCTCTCTTTATAAATATATCTATATCTATCTATCTATCTATCTATCTATCTATCTATCTATCTATCTATCTATCTATCTATCTATATATATATATATATATATATATATATATATATATATATATATATATATATATATATATATATATCTGTTTATCTCTCTGTCTATCTGTCTATTTGTATGTTTGTGCGTGTGTATGTGCGTTTGTGTGTGTATGTGTGTCGGAGCGAGTGAGCTTGTGTGTGTGCATCCGTGTGTATGTATGTGTGTGCTCCTGTGTACTTACAAATTTTATTGAATTTATTTCCTACTTGGTTGTGCACATTAGAGGCTTCCATAGCATTAGATGAACAATTTTGTCTTTACACTCTTTTACCTCCATATTTGACTTCGATCGTTTTGTGTTTTCATCGTATGAAAAGTGTGTGTGCGTGAATGCGCGTGCGCACGTGTGTATAGCGACAGATAGACTGATAAATATATTAGTAGTTAGATATGGGCTGCTAGAAAGACATCCATTGATATACGTGTATATATATATATATATATATATATATATATATATATATACGTATATATATATATATATAAAAGTATATAATACAAATACACACATGCATTTCTCTCTCTCTCTCTCTCTCTCTCTCTCTCTCTCTCTCTCTCTCTCTCTCTCTCCATATATATATATATATATATATATATATATATATATATATATATATATATAGTTAGTTAGTTTTTATGTTTAGTTATAAGGAAAACAATTTTACAGCCATCTGAAGGGTTACTCTATACATTTGTAGAGTATGAATTTAGTATTCTTTTCTAAGAATTTTGTTGGCAGTGACTTCGAAGTTCCCACCAGCTAAACCATTGTCGGTCTGCCAATCTTCGGATGACTTAGCTGGCCGAAACGTCGAAGACTGTGGCAATGATATTGCTGTTTAGGATATTTATATAAGCAGAAAATGGAAAAAAACTTTTGATCAACAAACAAACAAATTGACCAACATCGGATAATCATTTTTTTATACAAAACATAACATAACATTAAATAACACTTCTTACGTCCGTTTCGGCTGCCGATGTCAAGCGGTGTTTATAAAGAAAATTCCGAAATAATA
This sequence comes from Octopus bimaculoides, assembly GCF_046866305.1. NCBI lineage: Eukaryota > Metazoa > Mollusca > Cephalopoda > Octopoda > Octopodidae > Octopus > Octopus bimaculoides. The sequence continues at coordinate 53,841,705 of NC_142944.1, forward strand.
TTTGCCTTCTTTATAGCACATTCGATCTAGTACATGGAGCTTCATCAGAGTGAATACAAATACATAAAATGAAATAAATGGAAGGAATAGAGAAGAATGGGAAAGAACAAGGCCTCGAGATGACGCCAGAAGGCTCAATATATTAAATGGTATGATTCTAATATATTGAGCCTCTGGCGTCATCTCGAGGCCCTGTTTTTTCCTGTTCATTTCATCTTCCCTCTTTCCTTCATGTGTGTAGTATGTAAATATATGTATATACATGTGTATATACATATGTATATATACATATAAATATATATGTGTATATATATGTGTGTATGTATATATTATATATCAGCGTGACCGCAGCCTTAGGTCTGAAACAGGAATGAATAAAAGAATATATACGCACATACATACATATATACATACTTACATACGTGCATTCATACATACATACATACTTACATACATACACACATACATACATACATTCATATATACATACATACATATAAAAATACATACATACATACATACATACATCTGGCTTGCCTTTCCCGACACTCAGAATTCCAAGATTGCTCGATTTGAAGAGTAAAGCTGGAATCGGGTGAGGCTATACAATACGAGAGAAGCGTGCGTCTCAAAACCTCGCAAACTGTTCAGGCAGTTGCGATTGGCTATAAACAGATTGTGTCAATGTGTTTTTGACCCAACATTAACATTTCATTCAGAGCCGAGCTATGTAGATTATTTGGTTAGCATTTTGTCGTTTTATTAAGGCTACATCGTCAAATCAAATTTAGTGGCTACACTAAATGGAGATCTATCAGAATCATAGAGATGTGCCACTTTAGATAATATTCCTAGCATTTATTATCACAACTACTGTCACTACAACCACCATCATCATTAACATCATTATTATTATTGTTCATTTTAGAACGAGTTTGAATTTCTCAATAATTTTTTTTCTCTTACCCTTCTCTCAAATTTTCTGGTGTTGTACTGTTTGTAAAATGGGAATGTCATAAGCATTTTCAGACTACATGTTTCTAAATGGTTGCTTAATGATTCTAGCAAACATCAGGCCCCTAACTTGCTGTTGGTGCACTCGTAAGTATTCTGATTACGAGTTTCCTGCCAATTCTATTCATCTTTCAGGTATTCGATGCAGTAGATTAGATTTCTGCTTTTGCTGTTCATATTTGCATCTATAAATATTCTTCCTGCTTTTGTGTAGATATATTGGTCGGAATGTATGAAATGACATGTATCACATCTATTGTCATTGCATTTGGCTGCTATGAATGTTATATCATTATTCTTTATGCCAGCCGTTACCGTTATCAATAATTGTTTCAGCCGTAAGATGAGCAGTACCCAAACCTACTCTACATTTTAATTAATGCTCTCACATAATCCATGTATGCGTCTAAGTTGCCTTTTGTTGTGTCGACGCTCCCAAGCGAAGAAGTAGGATCGCCCAAGCCATATAAATAGAGGTAGTCTAGCCGTGGTAGAGGAGTTGAGTAGCCGTCGTGTAGCGGTTGAGTAGAGATCATCCGAAGGTGCTAGATAGCAGTAGCTTGAGACATAACACCTTTACAGTAATTTATTAACATTTATGAGCAAGACCTTCGTAAGAAAGCTTCTGAATATCTGAAGAAATCCAATTCTCAAATCCTTGTCGAAACAGACAAGTTACCAGTCTGATTGGACTATTACTTCTGCTGCTCACATCCAGAACAAATGACCCCCGGATCTATGAAGACCGATTTTATCTCTGGAGTCATGATTTTTCCGAAGTAGCAGTGCCGCACGTAGCTCAGCTTTGTCTTTCATCATTTCGAGCGTACTATTCAAATATTCAAGTTCATTTAATCAACTGCTCCCCCACAACCCCAAATTTGAAACTTTGTTTATGCTTGAAATTATTATTTTGAGGGAAAGGAAAGAATGTCAAACACAATCCTTCTGGTATGTAGTTGCGACTCTTTACATTCTGCATACATTCTACATCGATCGAGGTCAGCTTTTGCTTCTGCCTGGTGTGGGTAAACCAAAATGCTCGTCAAACACTGGATTCTATGGTATTGACTAAATACACCCACACCAAGATCTCGGGCCTTGTGCCCAAATTAAAACAATGACCATTATTGTCGAATTTACCTTTCATCCTTTCGCGGTCGATAAGTACCAGTTGAGCAATGGCGTCAATGATTGACTTCTTCCTCCCCGTAAAACTGCTGGTCTTGTACCAAAATTTGGTACCATCATCATCATCATCATTTTTTTATGTGAACTTAGAAAGGGAGGTTACTTGTTCGCAGCTGGTAAGTTTTGTTAAAAATTTTGTTGTTTCAAGTATTGTTAATTGTATTTTTGTTGGACCATTACGTTGATAAACCAGTTCTTTAAGGGCGAATTCTGAAATTCATAACTGAAAATTTCATATTTTGAAACAAAGACACATGGCTTCCGAAATCGAGGGATGTGGTTGCTGTTGGAACAGCAAGTGTTGAAATAATTTTCCTCCACTAATTTTTACTAACGAGAAACAACATAGAAGCAACAACAACAACAACACCAATATGCAAGACAAATTAACAATGATGCAAGCACAGCCTCCATCTCCGCCTCCTCCGCCATCGCCGCCACCGCTGCTGTTACTGCCAACGCCACCACCACTACAAACATTATTACAATGGAAACAACAGATGCTTTAATTTCTAAACAAAATGGAACCGGTTTCGCACAAGCTTGCCGGAGACTGGAGAAAGTTAACGTGACGGACCAAACGCTAGGTGACGTCGAAACGCACATATCAAAGAATGGCAGAGTTTTCTGTTTTTTAATACAGAATTCAACCACAACCCTAAAGTGATAAATTACAGCTAATTTCGACATATCTCGGTCAGAAGGCAATGAAGGTAAAGGTGGCAGAAGCACCAACAGAAGTAGATATTTTGCTATGGCAATCGTAAGATGCGGCATAGAGAAAACAAACATCATTCAAGTTCACAGGGAAAATTGGTTAGGAAAGGGGATGGAATTATTGGTCCAGACTAATCAATGAAGCATGAAGGCTACTCCTGACTTGATCAGCCTCGCAGATGGTGCACAGCTTTGCATAGGAATTGAGGATAGAAGGCCGGGATGCCACATTTATGGCGATACAAACCGCTTAAAGATTTACAACCCAATGCAAAACAAATGGTGAAGATTTCCTCTGCTGCCGACGCCTCTAACAAAAGCAATATCAGCATCAAAAGCATCAGCAACAGCAGCGGTGCTAAAAACAACAGCAGCAGCACCAGAAGGAACAATAGGAGAGATACACTCAACTTCAGCAGCAAGCACTAATCACACATGAGAAAAACTAAGACAACGCTTACACCATCACAGCCGAGTGAAGTCACTCTCACGCCAGTCGACCAAACCACCAGCATAGAAATTCCCAGTTGCGCACACATACCCTCCCACCTGCCATAGATATCTTCTTCAACAAAAACTCACCTAACGAGGAAAACAGTTACTAAAAACCACCAGGATGGATACTTGTGAAGGGTAAACGGAAAAAAAAAATTGGAAAATGTAAAGCGTTGCACCAGGTTAAAAACGAAGAGATCAGAAGGGAAGACACAGAAACTAACAAACAATCACACATTCTATATCGATACAATCACAAACGCCTCCAGCACTAGAAACACTACCAACATTACAAGCATCACAACAAACAAAAACACGTAACAACGATAACAAGCACCCACAAGGCATCATCAGTTAGCCGGCCATAGGCACAAACAACAAAGGCATCATATAGAACATATTCAACAATACAAAGACATTATTCTAAATAAATATATCACACTCCCAGCTGCACAAGTATTAAGATTAATAATGATTAGAGCCATCGTATCGGAGTAAATTCTCCGTGAAACAGGGTCCTATCTTGAATCCCTGGCCATCGAAGCATCTGGCTATGTTTTTCATTAATAACAACGAACAAGCAAGGCATGAACATCACAACATCTCTTCTTTACCTGGATTATAAACGATTCACTCGAAGATAATCCTTCCTCAAAGAATGAACGTCAACATTTCACATTTAATGCCTGACCGTGAACAACTGTGGTCTGTATTTCCATTATTGTAATTAATTTTCAGTTAATTATTTTCTGTTAATTATCACAGCCGTCGTTCTTTTCCCGCTATTTTCACCAAATTTATTTCTCTATCTCATATCACCTAAACTCATTATTAAATACAGTCACTTTAACAAGCACTAAGCCACCACCACCACCACCACCACCACCACCTCTGCCAACCAGAATCACCGCAATGACTACGATATGACTAATAACTCTACAACCGTTATCACCATCATCATCATCAACATCATTATGCTCGTGATCATCATTAACGCCAGCGCCACCACCAAACCATCCCCAGCACCACCCTCAGCACTACTGAAACCATAACCGTTTCCATACGACTCTAGTAACACTACTACCGGAGCCGTTGCCATAGTTCTCCTCCTCCTCCTCCTCTCCCTCCATCATCATCATCATCATCGCCTCCTTCACCGCAATCATCACCATAACCACCACCACCACCACCACCTCAGCCATTATTTATCTTTCTCCCCTTCAACAATCCTATTGTCAAAATCATCATTACCACCACCACCACCACCACCACCACCACTACTACCACTAATATTATAACAAACACAGCACCATAGTTAATACTCTTGTCTAAACACACCACATTACTACTGCTGCTCCAAACAACATACCAGTACAAGCATATTGCGATTATAATGGTGTCTTTAATTCAGAGTGAAAAGATACGGGATTGTCACGACTGGAACGGCTTAGGTCGAGAGTCTTCTCAATCAACTAATACCCACGACTTCAACAATCGTCATCACCACCACCACCACCACCACCACCACCATCAATTACAACCAATACATCTACCAACAAACACTGTTGGCAGTGGCGGGGATGTTAACTCGTACCCGAGTAGTAGATCTGTAGCGAGTGGTTGAGCCACCTCATCATGGTGGGTGCGAAGGGTACCGGTGACTGAAGTGGTTGTTCTGTGCAAGGAGCTGTATAGAAGAGCCGAGAGTATTTATCACAGGAGAGAGCTAGTGGAGGATGAGGAAGTGCGAGTTGGTCTTTGCGTGTTCGACGTCTGATCCCGGACTTAGGGAAAGGAGCGGAGACACTTGTTGGTCAAGCCACAGATGGCCTTCACGTGATTTTGTTTAGGGTGGACCATGTGTTGCAATCACAAGGCCCAATACTACCAAAACCAATCCAATACTGTTTTCATTAATATCACCGCGAATAATACTACAGCTGCAACTATCGCAACACCACCATCCTGTCAAAACACTTCCTTCATTATGGTCAACACCACCATAACTACTACCACCACTACTATTATTCCCCTTTTTACTATAACCAATACCACCACCACAACCACCTATACCATTATCGTCACAACTATCACTGCAAACGATACCGTTGAAGCTGCCATTACAATTAGAACCAACAACAAAATAACCACCTGATACCAAGACTACCACCAAAACCACCACAACCACCACCACCACCACTACCCTCACCCAGTCACAACCATCACAACTACCTATATACTATATGCTACCACCACCACTTGTCTCATTACCACCAATATTATTACACCTACCTGTACCACCTTCGTTACTATTATTAGCTAACACCACCACCTCTACCAATATTAATACTAGCGGCACTATGAATATCATCGCGAGTAAAAGAGGAGTCTTAAGTTCGACTGCAAAAAAAAAAAAAAAAAAGAAACATAGCAACCAAATCCTTCTCGAATCACAATTCGTCATCTTGAAATTAAAAGGGGAAAACAAAAGGATAATTCTGTACTCGATAGACTATATCGGAAAGAAGACTGGTTTAACCATGGTATGAAAAGCTTGATCGGTAGGTCGACCGGATTGGCATTGACATAGGGCTAAATAAAAAAAATAATAATAAACTGACTTTGACAACATCTATAAAAACAACAGCATCATCATCACCAACAACAACAACAACAACAACAATTATGATAGAAATATTTCTAACAAGATAATGTTTCGTATTCAAGCGTTCTGATTCCACGAAAACACCCACTTGATAATATTTGTCACTCTTTTTAACGGAATCGAATAACCGGGCGTAGTTGGTTTTTATCTTCTCCTTCTTCTTCTTCTTCCAATTCTTTCTTCTTCTTCTTCTCCTTCTCCTCCTCCTTCCAATTCTTCTTCTTCTCCTCCTCCTTCTGCTTCTTCTCCTTCTGCTTCTTCTCCTCCTCCTCCTTCTTCTCTTCCTCCTTCTTCTTCTCCTCCTTCTTCTTGTTATTCACTCTTCTAACTTTTCCCCCTATCTGTTTTATTATTTATTATTTCTTTTATTTTTTATACCTTGTTTTATTTTCACCACCCTCCAAATTAATTTAGCTTTTCCACAGATTTTAATCCATGATAACAGCTTCGCCAATATTGCTGCTGCCGCCGCCATAGTCGTTGAGTTGCTACCCTTGTTATCGTTGTTGCTGTAATCTTCATCGTCGTTGTTGTTGTTGTTATTGTTATTGTTATTGTTATTATTGTTGTTGTTGCTGCTGCTGTTGCTGTGGTGGTTGTTGTTGTGGTTGTTCGCTCATAATAGACTCTGCGTCGTTATTTCGTCGGCAATCTACACGAATAAGTTGAAGAGTTGGTTGCTGCAAGAGATGTTATGATGTTATCAATTAGTAATCATAAGACAATAATTTGAAAGAAACGAAAGCAAAGAAACAAAAAAAAAAAATCAACACAGAACATATATAAAAACAGAAATAAGAAAAAGTATGTAAATGATTTATTTATTTATTTATACATTTATTTATTTATTATTTACTTTTATATATTTTATGATAAACCAAAGAAAGTTTCTTCAAAAAGGCATATTTGTATATATTAAATATGAAAAAAAAAACATATTGTCGAAAAACAAAAGAAGAAACAACATTCAGGTATAGCATATGAATCTCTCTCTCTCTCTCTCTCTCTCTCTCTCTCTCTCTCTCTCTCTCTCTCTCTCTCTCTCTCTAGTTCCCCTTTTCTTTCTCTGAGTCACATCTCTCTGACTCCATTTTTTCCTTTCCTCTCTTTCTCCTGCCTCTCACTCTCTGGCTTCTCTCTTTCCCAATCAAATTTCCCTATGCCTCCCCATCCCTATCTCCCTCACCCTCTCTTTTTCTCTTTCTCTCATCATCTCTTTGGCTTCCACCACTCTTTTTACTCACTCCCCCCTATGTCTACCTCTTTCTCTTTCCCTAACTCCCCTCTCCTTAACTTTCTTCTGTCTTTCCCTTACCTACATTAGAGATAATAATACATATATTATTTATATAAATGTAAGAACGCTGAGGAAAGGCAGTTACGAACCATAGTCTGCCGGATAAGATGCATTACAGCGTTATCATACGTGTGAACGAGTAGGACAATTGAATAAATACCAGTAATATACACTGTCTTCTATTCAACATAATTGAAACTACATCGTTAACCGCAGTAGAGAAGTTCCTCCTGCATGCACGTGGTTCCAAGTTTGATCTCACTGCGCAAAAATATCAGTAACTGTCGTCTTTGGTGTTATAGCATACACTTGAGGGGATTTTGCGAAGCGGAAGCTTAACACACACACACACACACACACACACACACAGAGAATAAGAATTGAAAGTTATATGCACTGAAATTTTTCCGATGAAAATATGTACATTTATGAAATAAAATGCTTATATAGTCAACCGTTTTCGCTTGTTAAAGATATTCGTAACTGAGCAGTTAATAATGTTATAATTTCATGCTACCATATCATTTGATGTTGGTAAGACATCAATTTTTCTACCATTTATTTCATATACATTTTTTTTAGATAATTTTATCTCCTATTTATTTTCAGATTATTTTACTCTTTTTCACTTTTATTTCAGTCATTTGACTGCGGCCATGCTGGAGTACCGCCTTTGTTAGTCGACGAAATTCACCCCAGAACTTATTCTTTGTAAACCTGGTACTTATTCTATCGGTCATTCTTGCCGAACTGCTAAGTTACGGGGACGTAAACTCACCAACAAACAATGTCAAGCGGTTGTCAAGCGATGGTGGAAGGGGACAAACACAGACAAACACAGGCACAAAGGCACACATAAATATATGCATAGAATTTCCATCTACCAAATCCACTTACAAGGCGTTGGTCGGCCGAGGCTATAGTAGAAGGCCCAAGATGCCACTCAGTGGGACTGAACCCGGAACCATGTGGATGGGAAGCAAGCTTCTTACCACACAGCCACGTATTTATACATTTTTCATATACATTTTTTCAGCATAAAAATTCTTCTTTGAAATAGTAGATCTCGAAGCACATAACACTTTAAATGATACCGTGTAAATTATTGGGTTAAAAATTCTTTGGATTGACCGCCGTGGGATTCGAACCCACATGTCCTGTAGACCTGACAAGCTTCCATTGGACCAAAATTGTCGAGTTTCCCTCAATATTTATAGATTTCTAAGGAACGTGAAATAATTCTTTTTTGGAACAGTAGATCTCGAGGCACATAAAGCTATGGATAATAGCATGTAAATATTGGGTTATAAAACACTTTGGATAAGCAAAGACTTATGACATGAATAACATACAATACTTGCAGGCAAGAATGCAAAGAATATTTTCCAAAAGCAGAAGTGCCTGGAGCTTGAAATTATCCCCAAAATAACGCTTGACAGTAAGACCATAAATGTTTAGCAAATTATTCACTAAACAATCCCTATGCGAGTCTTTTGCTTCCATTTCCAGGTGTAGGAGTGGCTGTGTGGTAAGTAGCTTGCTTACTAAGCACATGGTTCCGGGTTCAGTCCCACTGCGTGGCACCTTGGGCAAGTGTCTTCTACTATAGCCTTGAGCCGACCAAAGCCTTGTGAGTGGATTTGGTAGACGGAAACTGAAAGAAGCTCGTCGTATATATGTATATATATATATGTGCGTGTGTGTGTATGTGTGTGTGTGTGTGTGTGTGTGTGTGTGCATGTTTGTGTGTCTGTGTTTGTCCCCCAACATCGCTTGACAACCGATGCTGGTGTGTTTACGTCCCCGTAACTTAGCGGTTCGGCAAAAGAAACCAATAGGATAAGTACTAGGCTAACAAAGAATAAGTCCTGTGGCCGAATTTGCTCGACTAAAGGCGGTGCTCCAGCATGGCCACAGTCAAATGACTGAAACAAGTAAAAGAGTAAAAGAGAGATAATAGGCAGGCTGTATGCAGAGAAGCCAGTCATACCTCTTGGAGTATCAGAATGATAAACAAGAAATAGGTTAAGTTTCAAGTCTCCAATAACATTACAAGATATTCTTTGCTGCTGTATTTCCTAGGGTTTATTTCCTATTCTCTATAACGATAAAAGTAATCTCTTTCAGAAAAACCACCAAAGCGTCTACATTAAAAACTAAATTTAACAGTTTTTTTGGCCTCTTCCTGTGTTTGGAAATCCTGACGCGGCCTGGATGTAATTCGAACACTGTGAAGATGGAGATGAGATCGTTTACTGAATTTTTCAAGCCACCCGCTAGCAGCAACAAATATTTAAATCTGTTCATCGCCTAATGTTTTGGGAGATTAGCCAGAAACACCGTAACATATCCATCCAACAATCACTTCATATTTTGTATGAGTTTCTACGAGTTCGTATTAGTTTAGAAGCGTTACACACACTTGAATATTACAGGGTTGTTGTATTTTTTTCAGGTGGAATCATTGCAGTTTTTACAGTTAACTGTACAAGTTCTAAGAATTCCGCAACAGAACTTTCCTAAATGATATTATACTTTTTGTATAACATTAGTTTTGTAACTAATTAAAGTGTTTTACGCTTTCGTCACGTGGTGAGATATATAAGATGTATAATAAGAGGAATTAATTTATTACCTTTGTTTTTCTTTAAAATTACTCGAGAAATTAAGAAATTGGTGCACAAGTGTTACGTAATTGCACGAACAAATATTCCAAAACTAAAAGGCAAAATGTGTCTTGCAAACAACTTGCACATGCAAGTGCTACCAGTCAAGAATTCCGCATACCGGAAGCCAGCAAGTGTATGGGGTCATCAGGAGAGATTGTTTTTTTTTGTTTGTTTTTTTTTTGCGTGCGCTAATAAAACAATGAGATGGTTCACTGTAAGGAGGTTCAAATTTCAGACGGAGAATTCCGAAGCCATGCAACGATTTTTTTTTTTTTTTTTTGGCAAATTATCTACTGCATTGCTACAATACTAGGTTTCTATCGCAAAGCAAACCTAAAATGAAGTGTTGCTGTATTAATATTTACTAGTGACGTGAATGAATATCATACAGATATAACGAAACATTTTACTGAATAAAAGTTAAACAAAGGGCTCAATGAAACAAAAAAATCTCATATTTCATACCGATAATTTGTAAATATAGCATTAAAAGAAACATGGACAATATATATCCTTTCACTTGCTCATTATTTCTAAGATTTTTAAGATTCTCTGGGTTTTTTTCATTGGACGCTTTAAAAAAGTGCTTTTTTTTTCAAACGAGAAGCATTCTCATTATATCTACGAAGTAATTATTTCTATCACATATTATTATCACCCCACTGAGAATTTAATTAATAATGTCTCATTCTGAATAGTGAACACATACGCGCATGCACGAGCAAAGCCATAGGGTTTTCTCGAATTTTCGGCCGGTTACGTTAGAAGATTCAGGTTTTAAAAATTAGGATAACGAAGTAACGCTTTGGAGCTTATCATTCTGTCGACTGCTAATTAACAGGAGATGGGTGTATATAATTTTGTATATATACATTTCCACAACGAAAATGGATACATGACAAGCTTTCGTGTATCTTTAATCATTTACTTGTTTCATTTATCTGGCTTCGGCCATGCTGGGGCATCGCCTTGAACTGTTTTATTCATTTTAAGCCAGGTACTTATTCTATCCTCCCTCTTGCAGAACTGTTAGGTTACGGGGACATAAACAAAACATCGCCGGTTGTCAAGCGGCGGTGGGAGACAAACACTATCAAAAAAGGACACACATACACACTCATACACACACACACACACACACACAAACACAAACAAACACACAGCACGCATATATATAGACATACACACATATATACATTTTATATATATATAGGCGTAGGAGTGGCTGTGTAGTAAGTAGCTTGCTTACCAACCACATGGTTCCGGCTTCAGTCCCAATGCGTGGCACCTTGGGCAAGTGTCTTCTACTATAGCCTCGGGCCGACCAAAGCCTTGTGAGTGGATTTGGTAGACGGAAACTGAAAGAAGCCCGTCGTATATATGCATATATATATATATATATATATATATATATATATATATATATATATATATATATATATGTATGTGTGTTTGTGTGTCTGTATTTGTCCCCCACCATCGCTTGACAACCGATGCTGGTGTGTTTACGCCCCCGTAACTTAGCGGTTCAGCAAAAAGAGATCCGATAGAATAAGTACTAGGCTTACAAAAATAAGTCCTGGGGTCGATTTCCTCGACTAAAGGCGGTGCTCCAGCATGGCCGCAGTCAAATGACTGAAACAAGTAAAAGAGTAAATGAGTATATATATATATATATATATATATATATGTGTGTGTGTATATATATATATATATATATATACATATATTTTTTCTTTTACTTGTTTCGGTCATTTGACTGCAGCCATGTGGGAGCACCGTCTTTGGTCGAACAAATCCAACCCGGGGCTTTTTCTCTGTAAGCTTGGTACTTATTCTATCGGTCTCTTTTGCTAATCCACTAGTTTACGTGGGAAATAAACACACCAACATTGGTTGACCAGCGATGGTGGGGGAATAAACACAGACACACAAATACATACTAGCATACATATATGCATATATATATATATATATATATATATATATATATATATATATATATATATACATATATATATGACGAGCTTCTTTCAGTTTCCGTCTACGAAATACACTCACAAGGCTTTGGTCGGCCCAAAACTATAGTAGAAGACACTTGCCCAAATGCCACGCAGTGGGACTGAATCCGGAACCATGTGGTTGGGAAGCAAGCTTCTTTATTTCATATAAATTCGCCATTGGAGGCGTTACAAAGAGGGGACAAACAAGGACAGACAAACATAAGGGGGAAGAAGCTTAAACGTTTTTTTTATTTATTTTACAAGTTACGAATAAATTAAAATTAAAATATGATTAAAAATTGATTTAAAAATTAATTTTAAAATATTACACAAGAAATCATTGCGCTTCGCAATGAGGCAGCTAGAAGGAAGGCACCCGACCATCCTGGTAGAACCTCTGCTTCCCTGATTGACCTCACTTATTTGGTGCCACTCTAACTCAGCTTGCGTTCCACAGACTTCCATCTTTTCTTAAACATATCCCGTGACAGGCACTTTCTCTCCAGCCTGATCTTACTGCTGAGGTGGTAACTAAAAAAGTTAATCAACCCCTGGCCGGAGACAAAGGTACCTGTCACTATGCCTTTCACACGCGTCTTCCATACTGTTTCTTTCAGTATGGCTACTACGCAGAAAAAACAGGCCTTCCTTTCCCTGTTAAGTAAAGGGGGTGGTACAGTCTCGATGATAGACTCAGTTGATAGCTGTACTCTTCCTATCACTGACAACAGTTGTTCTGCAAAGGCTATCAGTCCCGACAACTCCAAACAGCCCACAAATGCGTGCAAGACGGTTTCCCTATCCTGCCCACATCTCGGGCATGTCGGCGAGACGGCACTTCCGTGCCTTGACAGCTTGTCGCGAACAGGTAACGCCGCTCGGAAAGATTGCCAAGCCAGGGATTTCTGGTAATTATCCAGATACCCCGGCCTGAACGTTCTCCTAAATAGGCTGACCAAGTGACTTTCATCGTAGCCTAGGGCCTCCCCCAAGGCGTCTTCTGACATAGATTCCACTAACCCGCTATAAAAATCCGCGGTGGAACTCCTGCTGCCGGCATTGCCCGCCCGAGAGAGTAGCTGGAGCGCCTGGCGGCACTCTAAATGTCAGTCTCCCAGCTTAGGTTTCTGCTTAATCCATGTACCAATGTCCGTTAAGGACACTAACTTGGGGAGGAAGAACCGAACGTGCGGTTACCACACCTGTTCTCCAACCAGGTAAAGCCAGAGGTGCCTCAACCTTAACGCGAGTTTTCGCATCCTCAGCCAAGGCATCCCTAGCCCACCTTTTAGCGGTTTCTGGCAGCAGACAGAACGCTTTACAAGCGGTTTTCCTCCTTTCCACAAAAAGCGGAAAAGGATTCTCTCCAACTTGTTCAGCCACAAATCGTGGCAAGGCACCACGGTCAGGCGGTAGGTAATTACTGATGCTATAAACATCTGCACCACCTCCGCCCTTCCTAGCAAGGATAACGCCCGCCCAGACCAGGTCTGGGTTAGAGTGGTCACCTTGCTGATCACCTCGCTCCAATGTTTCTCTATCTGGAGGTCTGGACCTATCCAGACTCCGAGCAACTTAACAGGACTTTGCGTCCAACGCCCCACGACGTTATTGGACGCCATCGGCTTGCCCCTCCAGGTGCCGACTTGCAAACCGACCGATTTATCCTTGTTAACCTTTGCTCCTGCCACCGCCTCGTAACTTTTGATGGCCTTTTCCACCACTGGAATCTGGCCCTTATCCGCCACGATGATGGAGATGTCATCCGCGTACGCTGTAGCTCTCCTTCCACACCATAGGTCAAGCGGAGCGCCCCCTAGTGACTCCAACCTCCGCAGCAATGGCTCCAGAGCCAACACATACAGAACCGGGGATAGGGGACACCCCCGAAGAACTGAACGCTCGATCCTGAACGGTTTCGAAACGAACCCGTTCACCTTGACGACAGACTCGATGTCGCTGTACAAGGCAGCAATCCAACCTCGGAAGGTCGGGCCTAGGCCAGCTTTTTCGAGGACCGCCGCCAAGTACCGATGGTCGACCCTATCAAACGCCTTAGACTGGTCTAAATGTACCAGTGCCCCTCCCGCTAAGCCAGAAAGTTTTCTTACCCTCTCTAAAGAGTAGCGTATCAGGTGGAGATTGTCGTGTATCGACCTGCCCGGGATAGCACAAGTTTGTGCTTCCCCAACAAGTTCTCCCACGACCCGCGCCAACATTTTTGCTAGCATCTTGGCCAAAATCTTTAACTCTGTGTTTAACAGAGTTATGGGCCTAAAGTTCCCTATCTCGTCCCTCTTGCTCAGGTCCTTTCTAATCAACGTCACTGCCCCCCGGCTCGCAGACTTGGGGATTCTCCCATTCTGCTGCCAGCTGGCGTAAACGCTGGTCAGTAGGTGTCCGAACAAGTCTGGCATACTTTTATAAAATTCATAGAGCAGACCATCGAGACCCGGCGACTTATCCCCGGGGCATTCGCCCAGCACCTCGATCACCTCCTCGGCTGTGATTGGCCCTTCACAGCACTCAGCCTTCCTTGCCGAGAGATGCGATCCGCCAGACAGAAAGTCCCTGAGGGCCTCACCATGATCAAGCGTCCCGCCCCTCCCAAACAACTCGGTAAAGTGTTCGTGAAGCGCCTCACACATCTCGTCCCGTTCTTTGACGGTATCCTTTTTCGATAACAAGAGACCTTATTGTGGCTTCGTTGCCACGCTAGGTTTCTACCGTGCGGGCCCATCCGGCAACATTAATTCCCTCGCGGCCCAATGCTCTCACTTTAGCCCGAACTCTACACCCCTCATGTTTGGCTTTGAGGTGACGGTCCAATGCCGTTCTCGCTGCCAGAATGTGGGATGCAGAGCCCAACCTCAGCACCTCTTCTAAGTTCTTAACTAGCTGCCCTTCTATTCTAGTCCTATCTAGTCTTAGCTGTTTACTAAACCTAATGGACTCGAAACGAATGGCTCTTTTGAGGGCGAACCACCACCGGTTATTAACCACGGTACCGGTTAACGCCCTCTGTACTAACTCCTTAATCCGACTACGGTATGCCTCACAAGTCAAATTAATCTTGTTCAGCTTCCAGTAGCCGGGTCCTCTACTAGTTGTACTATCTACGTCCAACCTATACTTAACCATTCTATGGTCAGTGTAGGACACTTGAACGAGTTGTGGACAAGTAAAACTAGGCTTATCTATAATTCTTATTACTGTCCTATCTAGATAAGACTTGAACCTTCCGTCGCCGCTCATCCAGGTCCACTCTGGCACGTACGGATGTTCAAGCCTGTAACGATCTGCCAGTTGAAATCGCTTAAGCAGATCGACGAGGCGTGAGTTCACTTTTCTATCAATCGAGCCGACGCTATCAATGCGAGCGTCAACAATAGCGTTGAAGTCTCCTAACACTACTAATGTCTTCGACGTCACGAGAAAGCCCTCTAGGGGCCGCAAAAAGTCAGTTTGGAAACCTCTAGCGCATGGTGCGTAGAGTCTGATCAGCCTGAAGGCTTACTGCTGTATGTCACATCAAGGACGACCAGCCCACCTTCAGGGTCCACATAGACTGTACTTGTCTGCAGAGCCAGGCCATTGCGGATCAGTACCACTACACCCCCTCGTCCCCCGGTCTGGCCAGGAGCCATGATTTTCTCATAGCCATTCAGGAAAGGCGAGAAGGTTCGTAGACTGTCCAGCTTGGTCTCTGTAGCAACCATCACATGTATATCGTGTGATCTGAGGTCGTCGAGGAAACATGCCTGCTCCACTTCGAACTCAGACCACGCACATTTAAACAACCAATATTGAGCGAAGTCATGAGGAAAGGAAAGGTTCTACTTACTTTTTAGTTGGGGCCGATGTCGCCAAGCGTTCGTCGGCCCTTCCTTTTTCCTCCTCCTCTAGGTACGGGGGCAACTTATGCAACTGTCTTATAATTTTGGGGTATCTTTCCTTCAGTTTCAGGTAAGTTCTTTCCCCTATCAAGGCACACCTTTCGCTGTGGCATTTTAGTTGTTTGTACATACTAGTAGTATTTTCTGATATCTCCTCAATTAATAACTGTTCTTTCGCACTAAGTTCAATTAAAATTATTTCTTCTTCTTTTTCTTTTTTCCGTGGTCAGTGGGGCGGGATTTTTTGGGTGTCTGTGTTGTGTTGTTTGCGTTGTTTTTTTTTTGTAGCGGATGTGGGCGGGAATAGTGCATGTGTTCTCTTTTTTTTTCTCTTCACCGTTCTCAATCCCCCCTCTGTCTCCATACTGTCTTTGGGGGAGTTGTATTTTGTTCAGGTGGTGTCACAATATTCACAGGGGTGGTGGGTTTTGGAAGTGTAGGGCCTGTGTATGTTGGGGCTGAGTAATGTTTTCAGTTTGTTTGGGACTGGACACTAAGACAGCGGGAATGGGTTTATTTGTTGTTGTCGGGGTTAATGGGTTTGTGAGGAGGGGGTTTTGGGGGTTTTTACTGTGGGGTCTGATGTATGCGCAGCTTCTTTTTCTTTTTTTCAGGACAGTCAACGAGAATGTGGCCTCTTTGTCCGCAACCGTAACAAGTAGGCTTCCTGCCATCTACCAGTACTCTAAGGGCCACCTTCTCTTCCACGAGCACTCTTTCTGGAAGATCTTGCAGATCTTCCTGTGTTCCCTGAACCAGGATGTTGAGGAATTTCCCCAACCAATATTGTGGGGTGGAGCAATTTACTTGTGAAATTTTTATTTTTTCTGCCCTATTAAACAATAGGGCACCCACCACCTCTTCAGGGTCGACTTCAGGTGGTACTTCTGGTATCCTCACTCTCGCAGTTCTTCTTCCCATGTATGTGGGAAGAAGTACCACCTCTTTCGTGCTCAGGGAACACACCGAGTGCCCGCGGGCCACCTCTTCTCCCGAGAAGCGGACCTCCACTGTCCTGTATGCCCGTCCCCTAGCGACATACACTATGTCTCTCCAAATTGGGGACAGGCACTTCTCAATGGTGTCCTTCTCGAAGTGCTTAAACTTCTTGTCCTTAGGACAGTATGTTTTGAATGTTACTGACCTCTTTTCGATATCAATTATAGCGGCGGAGGGTGATATTCTTACATCGCCACCCTCCTGTTTCGTCCTTTAAAAAAGTTGTTCTATTTTTTCCATATTTATTTCAATGTTTTCGGTTGCCACTTCGGCAACCGCTGCAAACTTTTTTGTCATGTTATTTTCCTCTTTCTGCTTCTCAATGAGTGGCTGTTTTCCGTTAACAATTTCAACAGGCATTTTCCCTTTACAAATGGGAGACCTATACAATATTATTATTATTATTAAATTTTAAACGAATTGTTCTCCTCTCCGCAAGGACACAGAAGGTTCAAATCCCGCCCCCGCTGCGGGGAGGGACACAAAGGATAGTCTAAAACGACTATTAACAGTTTGTACAAAAATTTTCACAGATAAGAGAAATGCCTCAGTGGCCAAAAAATGTAACAGTTCAATAATTACTCCCCGATAAACCGGGAAGTACAAAGTCCAACGAATTTTCCAGCACTTTCCAACAGATAATTCAACCGCAAATTCAACAAGTACAACAATAATGACTGCAAGAAAACTCTTACCGGGTAACGAACAGAATATGTCCAAACACGACCTTACCGGAAGTGATGCTCTCCTGTCAGGGAAGCAAGCTTCTTACCACACAACCACGCCTGCGCCTAAGGAATGTTTATTTTAATGTCTGAACTTGATTTACATGTGTCATTCCGCTTAAGCGTGCTTGTGAATGTGTGTGCGTTGTGCGTGTATGTGTGTGCGCGTGAGTGTGTGAGTGTGTGCATGTATGTATGTATGTATGCATGGCATGCATGTATCTATGCATGTATGTATGTATGTGTATATATATATATATATATATATATATATATATATATATATATATATATATATATATATATATGAGTGGGTTTTTGGTAAGTAGCTTGCATACGAACCACATGGTTCCGGGTTCAGTCCTACTGCGTGGCACCCTGCGCAGTGTCTTCTACTATAGCCTCGGGCCGACCAAAACCTTGTGAGTGGATTTGGTAGACGGAAACTGAAAGAAGCCCGTCGTATATATGTATATATAGTTGTGTGTGCGTTTGTCCCCCCAACATCGCTTGACTACCGATGCTGGTGTGCTTATGTCCCCGTAATTTAGCGGTTCGGCAAAAGAGACCGATAGGATAAGTACTAGGCTAACAAAGAATAAGTCCTGGGGTCGATTTGCTCGACTAAAGGCGGTGCTCCAGCATGGCCTCAGTCAAATGACTGAAAGAAGTAAAAGAGTATATATATATATGTATATTTATATATATATATATATATATATATATATATATATATATATATATATATATATATATATATATATATACATACATATATATATACACGCACACACACACACACACACACGCAAATGTACATATACGTAAATGTCTACGCTACGTGTACATTTCTAACTGTATATGTGTATATGTTCCATTACACGACACAGCATGAAATAAATATACAGACAATACAGAATTCTAATTATGTTTATATACGCGTAAAAACATATATAGTTTCATTGTGGAAAGGAAGTGGGTGGGATCCGAACGAATGGAGTTGAACGAACTCTGAAAGCAGTAACAAGACATCTACCCAATTGCCGTTAGTTTTCATATTAATTGTCGTGTATATTAACCGAATCTTATTTCACAGTAATGTGTGTGTGTTTGGGGGTGCAGTTATCTATTGATGTGCGTGTGTGCATGTATGTGTGTGTATATATATATATATACATAAATACATATACACGTATATGTATATATATATATATATATATATATATATATATATATATATATATATATATATATATATATATATATATATATATATATATATGCGCATGTATTTGTGTTTGTGTATACTTATTTGTATAGGAGCATATGTATTGTATATGGAAAATGTCAGAGGTGCCAAACTAAGCGTCGATGATATAAGAAATATCAGCAGCAGCTGTCCTGAAATGTCAACGAACTACTTATAGGCTTATAAAGATAAGTTATCGCGGCAAAGACGATATACAGTGTCAGTCTCCGGAAGGAATTACACAGATGCGAACGAATCAAAGATGGTAAAAATTGCTGAATATAATACTCTTCCCTTTCCTCGAGACCCTTCTCCACTCTTGAAGTGTTCTCTTGGATATTGGACACCTGCTTATTTACCTCGCCAATATTCTAACATGCTCTTATGTACTATATGCGTAGGGTTTTGCGGTTCTTTATTATAGATCCACAAGACGATACGACCTCGTTTAATATAGTTTATTACAGATTCACAAGATACTACTCATTTAATGTAATATACTATAGATTGAAAGAGGTTTTGGAAGCTAAGATACTGCAAAATTACAGAACATTTAAGTGCAAATAAATTTATGCACATATACATATACAGTAGTACCTCGGTTCGCGAATAAATCGTGCTTTATATAGAGAGAGATAGATATAGATATATATAAGGTAGGATTTATTCGTTATCAGAGACGTTCGTAAACAGAGGTACTGCTGTATTAAATGAATGGGAGAAAGACAGGAAATAAAGTACGATTTATTCGTTATCAGAGTCGTTCGGAAACGAAGATTCTACAGCTTTTATACATGCGTATTTATCTACATACATGTATGTATGCATACAAATATATATTTTATTTTATATTTCTATATTTTTATTTTATATTGACTTAAGCGGCTTCGGGCCCCTTATAGCATATATCATTCATTTATTTTACCTCGAAGAATAACGGTTTATTAATAGCCAGTCTTTTATTTTTAAATACTAACTGACCAATTATATCCGACGGTGGCACCTGGTGTATCTACTTTGGACAATAGGTTGCCGTTGGCACTCCGTCGCTTACGACGTCGAGGTTTCCCAGTTGATCCGATCAACGGAACAGCCTGCTCGTGAAATTAACGTGCAAGTGGCTGAGCACTCCACAGACACGTGTACCCTTAACGTAGTTCTCGAGGATATTCAGCATGACACAGTGTGACAAGGCTGACCCTTTGAATTACAGGCACAGCAGAAACAGGAAGTAAGAGTGAGAGAAAGTTGTGGTGGAAGAGTACAGCAGGGTTCGTCACCATCCCCTGCCGGAGCCTTGTGGAGCTTTAGGTGTTTTCGCTCAATAAACACTCACAACGCCCGGTCTGGGAATCGAAACCGCGATCCTATGACCGCGAGTCCGCTGCCCTAACCGCTGGGTCATTGCGCCTCCATGGACAATAGGTGGATTGACTGAAATGCCTACTAGTAGCAAGTGAAGAATTATATTAAATCGATAAGCAATTTATTATGATAAATACTATTACTTAATATAAACATAATTATTATTACTAACACTTTATAGTATTTTTACTCCTCCTTTGACCTATCCTATTTGCATAAATAGCTATTACTTTTCTAACCTATGCCCCCTTCGTACATAGGAATACCCCACCAAATGCCCTTTTGTTTTAAATTTTGGTCATTTACATATCGTCCAATGGTTCTACACGCAACATGACACGACTCTCACCATATTCAACCTTGCCTTCTTCTTTTCTTGTTTCTTCTTCTTTTTATTTATTTATTTATTTATTTTCCACTCTGATAATTCTCCATGGTTCAAATCGGTTTTATTACCAACTATGATAAACATCTTTTAGCATAACGATGGTGATACCAAACAACATTGGAAGCAGAAACAGCTGTTAGATGGGATGCAGTCTTTTTCGTAATTAATTAATAAATAATAATTGATGTAAATCAATTGTTTTTCGTTAATGTTATCTCCAATTTTGTTTTCTTCTTTAAATTTTCATTCCTGATAAACTCCTGTTTATCCTTGTCTTTGCCTATAATCTATGAGCATAACATTTTTGCCCATGTTTAAATACAGGTAATATAACAGTAGTATAATGGATACTTTTTATCCCTTAGACGGTTATTTTAATCTATAACCCAACTGTACATATATGTATGGATATATGCATAAATCTATATATTATTATATTATTATATGATCGAACGCCACGCATCCTTTTCCAAGTAAGTTTTATCTTAATAATTACAATGCGCACTCTTCTACTATCTAACTCCCTCTCTTGTTCTTCATCCTTTCTGTTTTTCTCTCCCACCCTTTCCTTATTCTTCTCTCCCTTTCACCGTTCCGTTTCCCCCCTCTCTCTCTCTATCTCTCTCTCTCTCTCCATTTATCTCTCTCTCTCTCCCCCCCTATCTCTCTCTCTCTCTCTCTCCCCCTCTCTCACTCCTCCTCTTCCTCCTTGACTCTCTCGTCGCTGACACATGACGAAAGGGGTTCTTTCTTTCTGCCCACTGGTCTTCATAAAGAAGAGACGTGTTTATTCTGTCTCTTCTATCATAGAACTTCTACTTAGCGATCATAATAATTTTCCCATCGTCTTGGCTCAACAGCCCTCACCGTTTGTTTTTACTGTCTTGTTCTCACTGTCCTGTTCTTGTTAACACTTTCACCCTACGCAAAAAAATTCCAAATTTTATTTAATTTGCTTTGCGGGAAGGTCTGTGTATTGTCCTTGCCTTCGAAACACGGAGTAGATGGAACAGGGACAACTGACGAAAGGATGTACTCTTTATGTTGCATGTCTCGTTTCTCTGTTTTTTTTTTTTTTTCGTTGTTCGAAAAAAGTTCGTTTTCTGTTTTCGTTTCTCATTGTGTTTAACGTTTTTTTTATGTCCTGTACCCATATATGCATGTATGTATACATATAGATGTAGGTATGTACATATATGTATGGTATATGCATATATCTATATATATTATATATATATATATATATATATATATATATATATATATATGCATACACTGCGTCCCACATTATTAGGAAAATCAACGTTCTCTCAATAAATAAATGTATATTCGTTCAAAACAAGTTTTTTTCCCACCGGCTGTTGGCAACACCTATCTGCGCACATTCTGTTAAAATAGATCGGATCTGCGCAGACGCCAACAAATGGCAGCCATTTCTTTGATTGGGCAACATTTTCACCGTCCTAATTATTAGGCAAGTATAATAAAAATAATAATCGTATCAGAACGAGCCTTTATTTAATTCAACAGTAAAGGTTTAACAATAAAATTATTCATAAAGGATTTAATGATAAACATAATAATACGTTGGAATGAAAATAATCATGGGATTATGATGTCATACAGCTCCTAATGTTTGATGTATGACCCTTCACATACAATAACCTTCCTTATGGCCTGATTTATTGAATTTATCAAGGTGATGATATCCTCTTGTGTTGTGTCTTGAACAGCATCTACAATACCATCCCATGCATCGACAGGACGTTTGGAGATGAATGTTATCGAGTACCTCATGTGTTGGAACGTGTGAAAATATCCAATGAGAGAATATTTTCTGGATTTGAAAGAGACTAGTATCATTTACTACGAGTAGTGTAATTTATTGTTTTAAAAACGTCAAACCTTTAGCAGTTAATATATCTCTTCAGGTGTCGAAGACAACTGACTTTTTGTTTGCACCTTGAGCTTTGGAGCACTTCATTATACCCATGCTGAACATCTACTGCTATTTACTGCCCTTGGATGCAACGTTCTCTGCCATTGGATGCAATCTACTGCCCTTGGATGCAAAAATATAACCATCAAAATATAACGTGTTGTAATGATAAGAAACCAAGAGAAGCTACACAGTGATATTGTTTTTGGTCAAGATGAAAAGATTTGCAGTAATTTAATCGACCAACACCTGACTTGTACTTATTTTATCAACAACGCATGCTTCAGAGACAAAGTCAACATCGACTGTATTTTTATTCAAACCTCAGTTAATTGTCACGAAGCATTTAGTCTAACTTCTCAGTGCTTTTGTCACCGACTACAATTTTGGATCTTGGTAATCGTTGCTGTTATTGTTTAGCAATTAAATGTTGACGTAGTCAATTTTGTATAATTGCAAATGTCAGCAATTATCTGAAAACTATTGACGTAATTGTGTGTGTGTGTGTGTGTATGCATATATATGTATATATATTATATATATATATATACATACATACATATATATATAAAGACACACACACATATGTACATGTTTGTGTGCATGTGTGCGTGTGTGCGTATGCGTTTGTGTGTGTGTGTATGTGTGCGTGTGTGCGTGTGTGTGTACTTTGTAGGGTCAAGCCCAATGTTTGTAAAACAATAAATAAATTCTGTGTACGTATGAAACATGATCGGGGTTTTTACAATTTATGTCGCAGAATGACGTTCTTTAAAAATGCCATCACAATTAGCCCAGGTATTCGCGTAATATTTTTCTTAAAAAGCGGTATCCATGGTGTATCAAATTATAATTTACCTCTGATTAAATTCTCATTAACATCTGTACACAACTAAATCCTTCAACTACAAAGAGACTATAGATTATGATACTTCTTTGAAACTAATTAAATATCTATAAAGATGTTACACAATTTTGTATTGAAGCATAAGGAGGCGATTAGTGTACACAAGCAGAGTAAAATATATTGCTGAAATGATTTAAGCTATTTAACGTTGTGAAATGCTTATTGCAACAAACTTCCGTCAGCGTGATCGATCCCCGACCCTATCCAACTGGTCCTCGTGCATTTACGGTCTTCCTAGAACAGTAGTCCCAAAGTGGGTGGTACCACCCCACTGGTGGCGGTGGAAAGATCCAGGAGGTGTTGAAGAAAAATGGGTTGATAATGGAGTGACCAAAATTGGGCAGTGGATGTAAAAAAAAACAAACAAACAAAATAAAGGGTTAATTAGGTTGTTTTATTTGTGAAATACTGTTGTTTTGAATTTGCTGCAGAAAATGGTCAATGTCTGTGATGGTGAATGGGTGGGTACTAGGAATGTGGCCTTAGAACCAATGGGGCAGTAGCCTGAAAGAGTCTGAGAACCACTGTCCTAGAATAACCTAATAGTTGTTTTCTGAATTCATGATAATGAGAATAATTGTTTGAGTATACAGAGAGTGAAGAAATGAAGTGATAAAATATCGTTTAAAATCGTTAGCACGCCGGACAAAATGCTTGATGGCATTTCATCCGTCTTTACGCTCTGAGTTCAAATTCTGTCGAGGTTTACTTAGTCTTTTATCCTTTCAGCGTCGATAAAATAAATTCCGGTTGGGCCCTAGGGGTCAGTGTAATTGCCAATCCCCACTACCCCCAAAATTTCAGGCATTGAACCTATAGTAGAAAGGCTATTTATGCAATTTTATAATTTTATCAGAGAAGTTGCAATGGCCCAGGAAGGTTTTGCAGTTTAACATAGATCTAAAGAAATTGTAGTTACATTTAAGGGACTTTTGTTTTGTCTCCAAGACATATTTTAAACGTAAGTCTCATTCCACGTGTGTAAAGAACGCCGTCACTACTTCTATATGTAGATCCAGATATGAGAGTGCCATCACCAAAACCTGTCTCAAAACCAGCAAAAGAAAATTTATTTAACCCTGAACAAACAGAAGACACAACGAGAAAAGGAAGAAAAAAAGCAAGTATTTACACAGATTACACAAACAAGTTATTTTCTCCTTATCTTATTATGGTGTGTGCAGTTACACGTGAAAGAGGAGAAATTTATTCTATGGCTAGGATGGAAGAGGTGTCAGGGAAACAAAACCGCAATTTAGTCTTCAACGAACCACAATGACCGCATGATTCGATAACAACCAGTTTCCGGTGACACTTTGTACAAGAGATGCGGTGGACTGGATATAATAAATTTTAACGCCTATCTCGACAAACTGCCACGGCTGTCAACGGGGGAGTCTGCTACGAAAAGCTGATTATAGCTACTGATATACATGAGGCACCAAGTGGTTTTGCAAAGGACATAAAATTAGAAAAACAAACATCAACGATCATTTTGGTCAGGACTATGAGATTTATGAACTGATACCAGAGTCATTGGTAGACGTCGATCGCAACTGATAACATCTCCCTTATGTGAACCGCGATCCGCGACGTTGATCAAGAGAGATGCAAACAGGAAAGATGTCATTGATAATTTTAGATTCATATCTAAAAGGAGGAAGAGTGAAA
>NC_142944.1:53871894-53876894 GCF_046866305.1 Octopus bimaculoides
TCCCTCTCTTTTTTTATCCCACAACAACAATTTCCCTACATCTAGCTATCTAGTTCACTTGCTTGCTAGCTCTCTCTCTCTCTCTCTCTCTCTCTCTCTCTCTCTCTCTCTCTCTCTCTCTCTCTCTCTCTTTCTCTTTCTCTCTCAGTCACTCTCCTTTTCTTTCCTTTCTGCTTTAGATGTGTGTCTTTCTGTCAGTCTGTCTCTACCTGTCTTTCTCCTCTCTCTCCTTATATATATATATATATATATATATATATATATATATATATATATATATATATATATATATATATATATATTCAAAGCAGACTGTATTCTTTGAATTAATACGACCCTGAAGAGATACAATATTCCATATTTTATAATATGCATGAATCGATCTGGATATTCCATCGAAATGATCATAGGTCATAATAAAGTCTTTAAAATGGATCAGGTTTTAGCTCTTATTTAAATCGATATAAATACAAAAACTCACTTGTGAGTATTTTGCTACGTTTGATAACAGATACAATATTTTTGCCAAATTTTGGTATAAATCTATAAATACATATATATATGTATAGTTTCAAAAATACACAAAAAACAACAACAAAAAAACAACAAAGCGAGGACGCGACACGGATAGTGTTATTGGACGCTCGGGAAAGGAAGGAATATATACATATGTATATATATAATTATGTGTATTTCTTCTATCTTAATGAATAAAAATTCTTCTGATAGAATAAATGGGTTAATAGAAACCAATGTAGCAAAGAACACAAAATAACTGTGGTTAGCTCCTGTTTTTAAGGCAGGAACTCCTTGAAATTTTGGGTATTTGAGTATATTTAAGAATTTAAGGATTGGAGAAAACGCATGTCATAATTGCATACTTTATTCCTACATATGTTTCAAAGGATTACAACCTGTGTGATTCATAGGGATCTTTGATATTAAAATTGTAACCTTCTCATCAGGGAAAGCATGGGAATCATCTTAAACGTAAGACATTATGACCGATTATATATTGCTGTTTTCTTCCAAGGAATCTAGTGCTCTTAGCTTAGTTTTTCCTTGGGGCTGGTCAGATTGGAGCAATATCGAGTATAACCAGCCGAAATTGAAAGATAATCTGGAACTCGACTGAGGAAAGAAAACTCCGAATGACTTGTCCTTGTTTTCTTTGTATCGTCTGTCTGGATGCTTTGTGGTCCCTTTTTTGTATCACCTGACTGTCTGGATGCTTTGCGTTCTTGTCACATTTTCATATTTTTTATTAAAAAAAAATCTAGCGGCGTACGTACACTTTGGTTTCAAATATATATATATATATATATATATATATATATATATATATATATATATATATATATATATATATATATATATATATATATATATATATATATATATATATATATATATATATATATATATATATATATATATATATATAAAATCCACAATGGAGTCGAACACCATTCCTCCATGTGGTCAGCTTGAAAAATTGTCAAGAATTAAGATATCTTTTTATCATGAAACCGATGGTAATCTTAATACAAAAATAATGAATTTTTATCCACCAATGCAGTGTTGAGCATTCATTTTCCTTGTTCAACACTTACGAATATATGTGTATGTGTGTGTGTGTGTATTCATATACACGCATATATCTACATATATATACCATATATACATATACATATACATACACATATACGTACATATATATGTATATATATATATATATATATATATATATATATATATATATATATATATATATATATATATATATATATACATATATATATTTTTATTTATATGCATACATATGTGTAGGTGTATGTGTATAAGTGTGTGTGTGTGTCTGTGTTGTGTGTCTGTGTGTTCGTCCATGCATAAATTTATACAACAAAATGAAACAAACAGGCTTTAATTACAAATTACTTGTGTTTCTGTGCAGTGGCAACAGCTTAAGCTATTGAGTTTTCATTCTCATATCATTACATTATATTACTTTATAAATAATTACATAAATAAACCTGATTCAGCAACAGTTATGTGCCGGCACTTCATCGAGTAGATTGCTCTTATATATGATCACTATTTATATGCCCACTAAGAACGGTGACGATAGCAATAACAACAATATAAATAAAGGGCGCGGATATGAATGGGGTGGTGGGTAAGCCCACATATACACACGTAAGGGCACACGCGAAACACCTAGACACGCGTACTCATGCGTGCACACACTCCCATGCACTCATACACAGACACATACACACACACACACACACATACATAGAGGCACATACACAGATACAGATGCAAACGCATGCGCAGATTAGGATACACATCAGAGAAGGACAGAATGGACTAAGCGGAACAGAAGAATACACGAGGACGGAAAATGTCACTGAAGAGGTCACAGATGTGTGACGAATGATACATACATACATACGTACGTACGTACATACATACATACATACATACATACATACATACATACATATGCATACATATATATATATATGTGTGTGTGTATACACACAGACACACACACAATCATAAATCATATCTATATATACGAATGTATATGTACAGGGTATCCCCAAAAGATGTACTCACTCTTTGACTTCCCAGTACTCATGCATTTTGTGTTCAAGTAGATGTTTATTGATATATATACAATCTTAAAAAGTTAAATTAAATTCAGGAAAATAAAGTGTTATAGAAACGTTTATTTATTGTCATTTAGAATTATTTAATGTTCTCTCTCGTTCCTGCGTGTTCGCAAATCTTCAAACTGCCTTCCTTCATTTTCTAAACAAAACTTGATAACGTCCAACAATGGATTCGACAACATTGCCAAACATTTCATTTGGAATTGCAAGACATCATATTCTAATTTCATTTTTCAAATCATCAATTGTCACTGGTTTTGCAGCGTAAACCTTATCTTTGAGATGTCCCCATAAAAAAAAAAAATCCATTGGCTTGAGGTGTGGGGAACGTGCAGGAAATTCAACGCTAGCCCTCTTTCCAATCCATTTGTTTGGATTTGTTGCATCGGGGTAAGTCCGTACATCACAAAAAAAAACGATACATTAGTAATCGTCTGTCAAAGAGTGAGTACATCTTTTGGGGACACCCTGCATATATGTGGTTGGGAGTGTAATTGTATGTGTGTGTGTTTGGGGTACCTGTCTTAGCAGATGTGCGGACCCTTATGTATCAGCTTTTGTATCTCTTTCGAGGATAAAATGATGATGACGTTGTAATTGTTGATGATGACGATGATGATGATGATGATGATGATGATGATGATGATGATGATGAGGAGGAGGAGGAGGAGGAGGAGGAGGAGGAGGAAGAGGAAGAAGACGACGACGACGACGACGGTGGCGATGTCGATGTGGAGGTGTTCATGATAATGATCATGGTGATAAGGAGGAGCAGAAGAAGAAGAAGAAGAAGACGCTGCCGCCGACGACGACAATGAACAGCAGCAACAACAACAGCCACAATTAAAAAGTTTGACGGGGAATGTCTTCGGAGAAGATGGATTGAATGATGATGGTTTTGCTAAATGGGGAAAATGAAATAATGGCGTGGAATAAATAAACGTTGAGTACGAAGTGAGAAGGAGGGGAAGGGACAGAGGGATGGAGGGATGGAGGGAGGGAAGTGGAGAAAAGATAACAGTTAGACAAGGGGCGGGTGAGATATGGAGATAGATTAGAAAGATATGAGAGCGAGCGAGCGAAAGAGAGGAATGAAAGGAGGAGCGAGACGACGATGTGTTGGTGATGATTAAGACGATGGATTTCGATAGCGAGAGAGAGAGAGAGAGAGAGAGAGAGAGAGAGAGAGAGAGAGAGAGAGAGAGAGAGAGAGAGGGGAGGGAGATGGGGGTGGGGTGGGAGGAGAGCTGAGGTCTTTGTTAGGTGTTTGTTTTTTGATAACAGCAAACGTCACACCTCGTTTAAAGATTATATTTCATAAGCAATGAACAGTGAAGGAAGTGCAATTAATAATTAGAAATTTTACATGATATTATAATATGGAGAACAGACCAACTTCGACGGAATCAAAATTGCTTTTAATTATAGATATGATTTAATTATATACGCGTATGCCACTGTGTGAACATACATATACATGTACACACATACATACATGTGTGTGCATATGTATGTGTATATGTGTGTGTATACATATCTATATATGTTTGAATGTATGAATGTGAGTATGTCATTGTCTATAGCTGAAAACAGCTATGCATATGTCTGTGTATCCGAGTGAGAGAGTGTAAACGCGTGTATATAAGAATGGTGTGTATGTTTATGTATACAAAGACATATAAATGCAAATAATAACATATATAAATACACATACACACACTAACGTACCAACATGCATATATACATAGCAACATACAAACACACACATTTCCATACATATTTACGCACGTATACACATACACACACGTGCGGCATGTATACATACGGTCGGGTCTCGCATATGTAATACAGAGGGCTGCAAACTTCAATTAACTGAAATTATTCCAGCAATTAGAAAACAAAATCTCAATTTAGGGCGTAAAATCTAAAAACTGCAAGCAAAGGAGAAAACTCCGATGATGCTGAGCTTTGCTGTCTTCTACAACATAAAGACAATAGGACGAGTGTATATTGTGTTTAAACACAAGTGGTGAAAGCAACGAATCTATTATGTGTGTGTGTGTGTGTGTGTGTGCGTGTGTGTGTGTGTGTGTGGAATATCATTAGAGAAATAAATACATCCCAGCTTGATCTATATGTGCTCAGCACACATACAAACGCACACATACACACATACGCACACACTTAGCCATACACACACACACACACGCAACACACGCGTTTTTTATTTATGTGCGTGTACACACATCGCTTGTGCACTCATATACGCGCGATACACATACGCACATGCGTACATCAACCAATCCAGGTAACCCCAAGCCC